>NC_047505.1:15264989-15553837 GCF_902827115.2 Pseudochaenichthys georgianus
CGCCGCAGGGCAGGAGGTGGAGCGGCTGCACTGGGCCTCCACCCGCCTCGCAGACCCCAACCCTCAGTCCAGTTCAGGGATTAACTTCTGTTTGTGAGCAGCTTTCAGAGGGTCAAAGCATCATTACACCCGGAAGAGAGTGCACAGCGCCCACGTGGAGGGACTCTGTGAAAAGACTCAAACTGACACAGAAAATGAACAATTCTCTCAGAAGGTGAGATATAATGAATACTGTTTTCGTTCAAATGTACTTCACACAGTCTTTTTATGTTGTTCCTTTGGTTTTTCTTTGTAGTGTACTGTATTCTTTTGGAGAACTTGTCAGTTAGACTTCAGATATCTGCCAGAAAAGGTCTCTTTTTAGTCTTTTTGGTTGAGGCGTCTCACGATAAAAAAGTGACAGCCTTTCGAAAGCTGTCATTTGGCCTGGATGTTTATCTTAATTACATGGACAAAAAATATAGTCCACAATGCAATCAAATCTCACAGTTTAGAATTTCAGATTAACCAGATTATTTCTACCAGGAGTAAAACAAAAAGTGACTCAAATCATTCACTTAAAGTGAGAACATGCTACTTTAAAGAAAAGGAATATGACTTATTCAAACAAAAATATTTAATTAATGAGCAATACAACGCTCAAGATACACTGAGGATGGTCTGTTGTGACCAGTAGCTTATTTTTGCTAATCTAAGGAAGCAATAATGCTATTTCATTGTTATAACTTAATAACTCTAATTATATTATTAGAATAATTGTATTCCTGATAATTACATTAATATGATGTAGCTGATCTAAACTACTGCTACTCAGATGATAATGTTTTGTATGTGACTTTTTAATCCAATAAATCAAACAGGGTGAAAGAAATTATGCTATTTTGTCTAAAATGTACTGGAATTATTAATACTACAAGAAGGAAACACTCAGGTAAAAATACAACTCTCACTCAAGATTGTGGTAAAGTACTTGAATAATCGTTCTTATTTAGTTACTTTCCTCCAGATGTTAAACCCACTGCAGGGATTTGCTCCCATCCAGACATGAAAGGGAGTGAATTCAAACAGTCATGTTAGAGATCAGGTGACTTCTGGCTCTCAGTCGATGCTCCAGGTCATCTTACAGGTGCTGGGCGGGGGTGAGGTCGGAGCTCTGTGAGACCAGTCAAGGTCCCTCAATAAATCAATCAATCAATCAACCAATCAATCAATCAATCAATCAATCAATCAATCAATCAATCAATGTTTATTTATATAGCCCAATATCACAAATGTTACATTTGTCTCACTGGTCTTCACAGTTTGTACAGAACATCAGTATGACAATACGACACCCTCTGTCCTTAGACCCTCACATCGTACAAGGAAAAACTTCCGGAGAAAACCCACAGTTTAAAGGGAAAATGGGAGAAACCTCAGGGAGAGCAACAGAGGAGGGATCCCTCTCCCAGGACGGACAGACGTGCAATAGATGCCGTGTGGAAATTGAAAAGATAATACATTTGCAACATAGGTAGTCCAAATGTTTGGAAATGCATGTGTGTATAATGGGAAGATGAATCCACGAGGATATCCATCCAGGACCTATGATCCAGGACCACAGCCACAACGGAGCCACGACTCCGGATCCCGGCGTATATAGACACCAAAAAGAAAGACATTTGGGGAAGCTGGGTTAATCGGAACATGAGAGTACACAGGTATAGACAGAGAGAAGGAAGATGTAAGATGTCCCCCGACAAACTAAGCCTATATCAGCAAAACTAGGGGCTGAATCTAATCAGCCCTAACTATAAGCTTTATCAAAAAGGAAGGTCTTAAGCGCACTCTTAAAAACGGATAGGGTGTCTGCCGCCCGACCACGAACTGGAAGCTGATTCCACAAATGTGGAGCTTGATAAGAAAAGGCTCTGGCTCCCATTGCACTTTTAGAGATTCTAGGAACAACCAACAACCCTGCATTCTTGGAATGCAATGCCCTAGTAGGACAGTAGGGTATAATGAGTTCTTTAAGGTAAGATGGCGCCTGCCCATTAAGGGCTTTGTAGGCGAGAAGAAGAATTTTAAATTCTATCCAATAGACAGGAGAAACATTCTTACCAAATGTAGCATTATTTTACATGTAGATTAATTTAGATGTCACTAAAAATTGAATAGAAATTGCATCAAATTAGTCACAATTTAAAGGTTAAGGAGTTTTAAAGGGGTCGTTTTATGCTTTTTAGGGGTTTTCCCTTTCCTGTAATGTGTTATATAGCTTTTTGTGCATGTTAATGGTCTGCATAGGCTACAATCCCAAAGTTCCCTCCAGAGAGAGTTCCTCTCCCACACACTCCCCCCTACCTAAAACGCCTTAATTCAACTCCTTTTTCTTTCTTTCCGTACAGTCACATCACTAGGTGCTTCTATTGGCTAGTGCTCCAACACATTGTATATGATAGGCTAATGGGCGAGACATCTCTAAGCGATTGACCGATTAACAGAGCCGGCCAGCTAACCAATCAGAGCAGACTGGGCTCTGGTTTCAGACAGAGGGTGAAAAGAGGTGCTGCAGCACAGGCAGTATGAGAAAAATAAAGAGCTTTTTGAACATTAGAGCATGTAAACATGTCCCAGTAGAGGCACAGAATACATTAATAAAACCTGAATATGAGCTGTAATCAAATTCACTTCTCTGGAGGAGCAAGTTAGTTGTTATAATGTGTAGTCTCAGCACAATGACTAGAACAAAGGATATGACATATGAAATGTCACACTTTTAAATATGTTCTTAACCTAAATCTTCAATCTTCAATCTATTTGTGTTTTTGTGTTCAATTTTAAATGTAAATTGTATTGTGTGGCATACAAATGTAATTTTTTGGGGTGAGGGTGTAAGCTAAACCATAGAAAACAGCCCAAGAGCATAAGCATAGAATAAAACAGGTGTGTCCAGATAAATATGTCCGTATAGTGTTTCATAAAGAGAGAACAGAGACAGAAAACTGTTTCTTAAATCGCAGTAGCGGAAAGACCATGATGCAATGCAGCTAAATAAAGATTCTTCAATTTCAGTTTACTGCTGAAGGCCACAAGCAGCTGTCTGCCTAGTGTATGTGAAAAATGTGTTCCTAGAAATGAACAACATAAATGTAAGAAGCACTGGGAAGCTGTCATGGGAAAGTCTGTGCAGCCTAAAAGTAAACTACAGCTCCAGATGACAGGGTAGCTGCAGCGAGGCATCCAATGCCAGCCTGGTGATATCAAACAGGGTAAGAGGATCTGATGGTGCCAGTTTTCATGGTAGTCCGGTGATGCTGGGTGTCCTGTATCCGTCTGAAGGCAACACACAGTTTGGCGAGCCACGTGTGAAGCTGTCGATTGCGATCATTTTCTCCATTAGCATCTGTTAAAGGCAGCCTCTTATTAAAGGCCTGTGGACATTTACCTTCTGTGTTAAAACTGGAGTAATGGCATCAAACTGGAGCGTTCGTAAATGGGTTATCAGCCACTTAGCCGTAAATCAATTAGCTTTTCACCAAATGAGAAAGTGAAGAAAAAATTCAGATAAGCTGTGAATCTTATGCAGCACACAGACACACTACTCTATAAATTAATGTAGGTATTTGGGATCACTTAATTTATTTAAGGAAAGCAATAAGCAGTGTGCTGCTTAGCTATTAGAAAGCACTTTATGTGGTGCAGCACTGATAGCATGAATGCTAACTGACTTCTCTGTTCCACACAGTGCACGGAGCTGCAGTGCTACATCCAGTCTCTGTCAGACATCCTGCAGGGCCTGAGATCAGGCAGGTACTCTGAACGTAAGTGTCTAATCCCAGCTTTCACAAGAAGTGCTCTGCAGATTTATGAATGGACACGATGTGTGCAGATCACACTGCCAAAGATAGATACATTATGTGAGGATGGTTGACGTAAAACAGAGGTGATTATAAAACCATTTCACTGGATGTTCTTCCGAATAAGACCCACACAATATGTGCCAACAGAGAAAAGATGTACTGCGTTGGTGACGTCACATTTCTCATCTGCTATTGGATAAGTTTTACGTTTTTTGTTTATGCAGCGCTCACGTAGCATAAAGCTTTTTGTTTAAAGAAAATATAAGCGTTATTTTTATCTCTGTTTTTGTACCTATTAAATAAATGAGGTACAATGTATTAACCAATAAACCTTAGGACAGGTGGCCAGAGCTAGAAGAGCCACTTCCCCCTGCTTCCAGTCTTTATGCTAAGCTAGGCTAACCGTGTCCTAATTCAGATATTCTCATCTAACACTCAACAAGTAATCAACAAAATGAGTTTCCTGCACTAACCATGAATTTTGCTACACTAACACAACTTTTGGCAATATTACCATGAGTAGCCTAAGTATGTTTACATGCTAATTCTAAGCATTAGCATTTAGCTCAAATCAGAGTTTAGCTAAGATATCAAATTCAGTAAGATTTATTCTTAAAATTATGTTGTAGTTGTATTAGTTTATGCATTGTAATAAACATTATTCATCACATATTATCTAAGCCCCTGACATCTTCTTTTAAAGGTGGGGTAGGTAATTTTGGAGAAACCAACTCGAGTGCGCTAGAATTTGAAAATAAACAGCCGGAAAAAATCTGCCACTTCCTAACAGAGCCCCTCCTCCAACACACAAACGCCACATGACCAATGAGGGCACGAGATAAGTTTGTGCACAGATGGAAGGCTGACAGGCAGGTAGGTCATCCAGTTATTTTAGCCGGGCCGGGTCAGATGATTGGTCGTGCTTTTTACAGTACTACGGCTTCCATAGATGACGTTTTTTTATGGATTTGTTGTCAAAGCACTTAAGATATTCATTGCTATCGGGATGTTGAGAGCATTCCATGGAATATCACAAAAAGTGTATCTCGAGACGGTTTCTCAAACATACCTGCCCCACCTTTAATTGTAAATACACTTTTGACTCCTCAATCCTTTATCATTCCTAGTGGAGTCTGTATATGTATATGATAGCTGATGGTTGGTGAATATATATTAACACATTACATTTCATTGAAATCAAATGCCTAGTTAAGATAAAGCATTCATTAGAAAGTGATTTGGAAGTAATGAAAAGCTTTCAATGTTAAATTAAATGATATTCCTTTGATTATAAAGAGTATTTTCTCAATGTAGACATGCACATGTAGAAATAATTCAAACTGAATGTCCACAATAAAAGACTGCGAGGCAGAAGACTGGATATTACAGCTGCAGAACAAAGTAATGAAAGGATCAAAGGCCTCACGAGTCTTTAAGCATCTTGACTAAGGCCGTAATAACCACTGCCCAGTATTTTTATACATTCTATTTGACTGAATATTATTTGCCTCCTAGGAAGAACTTGATGAGGTTGTATTGCCTTGGAACAATCACAGAGTCCGTCAAGTCCATAACTCACAATCACCCCATGGACGTCCCTCCATATTGCATGCAGTCCGTCCTCTGTATGGAGGCGGAGATTGCTTGCACCACGTGCACTGGAGAAAGTTCAAGTCTGCCTTGATGAGTGTGTTCAAGGACCATGATGAAGATGTGTTCCATATCTGTGTGGATCTAATGTCACAGAGTATGATCTAAAATTAACAAATGATGTGTTTGAAACCGTTAACCTGTCGCACTCAGACAACTGATGAACAATGAACTGGATCATTAACTTTCCTGGGCCAGTGTCACCATTTATATTTCAGAGATGTGTATTTGTTTCCTGTTCCATTGCAGGACAAATTGAAATATATATACTCATTGCAATTGTCAGAATTATAATATACTTTAACCTGTGATGAATGAAAATATAATTGTAGCTGTTTGAGACACGTCAAAGATGTACCAAATATACTCAGTACATATATTTTTATGTACACACAAAAAAAAGTAATGTGTTGCCCTTAGATTGACTATGTGTAAGAACAGGATACAAATGCAAAACACACACATGTATTAATTGAATTATTTATTGAATTATTTAAACAAATAGCATACAACATTTCTGTTTTCATTTTGACTGCATTTTAATCTAATTTGCTATAGCATCAGCAGCCTTTAATCGTAATCCATCGATACATTTATGAGTGGTTTGAATGCCAAGCTGTCTTTTGGTAAATAACAAGAACAGCACCTGAATAGAATAGTGCTTAAAAAAGGAATATGTCATTTGTAACACATTGGACTATTATGTGACATCTCTGGTTTTTGTAATAAATCACTTATTTCCCAACATGGTAACGGGTGAACCTGATGTCAAGTGGTGTTTCTTCAGAAAGAACAGTGGGGCTGGTTATTTGGTGCATGTGTTCTGGAGGTTAGATGAACATCAAATGCTTTTCATTTTCGATAAACACAAGTTGTAAATATAACATATGAAACACAGAGTAAGGTTGTTCCATTTGTCTTTCATATCCCAAATGACCCTAGACATTACCACATATAAACCATGTAATAACCATAACAGTATGTTGTCTGAAATAAATGATTTAGACTCAGGTTATTAGTGAAGTCTATAGCAATATAAACCATCAATCTTAAACTACTTCCTTAACTGAGGTCTCTGCATTGATACGTAAACATGTTCTTAAACTTCACTTCACTTTTGTTCAACAAAAGTGGCTAAAAGCAGTAAAGAAATATTGAAAAGATGTTGATGCGGTGGCACTCAAGTGTTAAACAAGTGTAGCTGTAGTACTTCCTTCACAAGAATCTGGAAAACCTACAAATCCTAAACGTGAACCTCTGATTGCGGTCTAGTTGCTGTAAGCTGAAATCTTTGTGTCACAATATCCATTACCCACACGTTGCTATCTAAGACTTTGTTCATTTCATGTCGAAAATCTGGGTGGTTGTCGTAACTGATTGGCAACTCCAAGTAACAGCCACATGTATGAGCAACAGGTCTTCTTTGAAATCCCTGAAGTTGGGTGAAGCTGACAGTGATGCTCTTTCCTGTGAACAAATCTGATCCTGTGCAAAATCTGAGGAAAAGGGTGTCTGATATGCACTAACATACTTCACAATTTGTTTCTCCTGGGCATTCTGTGTTCTGTAATAGTTACCTTCATGCACACTTTTTATCTCAGAATTATGACTTTTTATCTTATCATTTTTTTTTTTTTTAAGTGGTGGAAATGGGCTTCCATAAGCAATAAACTGTAGGCTATCAAATGTAAACTTCTTTCGTTTTTCCTTTTTATTTCCAAGATCGATGCCCTTTAACCTTTAACGCAGCATTAGTTAGCTCCTAGCTCACGTGCTTCAATGCGACTCTGATCCAATGGGAGAGTTTAATTGAAGGAGCACCGGCGGTGACGCTACATTGTTTCGTCAAGACATGATCACGTGTGTTCCCAACAGTTTTATTTATTTTTCCACAGTGATTTCCTGCTTGCTTGCGTGTATGCGTGTCTCTCTCTCTGTGTGTGTGTGTGTGTGGTGTGTGTGTGTGTGTGGTGTTGTGTGTGTGTGTGTGTGTGTGTGGTGTGTGTGTGTGGGTGTGTGTGTGTGTGTGTGTGTGTTGTGTGTGTGGTGTGTGTGTGTGTGTGTGTGTTGTGTGTTGCGTGCGTGTGTCTTCTCTCTCTCTGTGTGCGTGTGCGTGTGTGTGTGAGAGAAGAGAGAGGGAGGAAGAGAGAGAGAGGAAGAGGAGAGAGAGAGAGAGGAGAGGTTGTGCCCCGCCTCTCTCGGACACGTTGCCCAGGGAGAGGCTGCACGCGCTGGATGGGACTCCTGCTTTCATGGTTTCACTCCATCTTCATCAGTCGGCTCGGTCCGTCGGCGCGTCCGCACTCACTCCGCTGTCTGCCGCATGCCCTCAACTCACCGAGCCGTACGGGAAACACACGGTTCACTTCTGGTAAGTGACGATCTGCTCTCTCTCTCTCTCTCTCTCTCTCTCTCTCTCTCTCTCTCTCTCTCTCTCTCCTCTCACCCTCCCACCTACACACCACACACACACACACACAACACACACACCACCCACCCCACACACACACACACACACACACACACACACACACCACCCACACACACACACACACACACACACACACACACACACACCACACACACACACACACACACACACACACCACACACACACACACACACACACCCACACACACACACACACACACACCTTACCGCGTTCATTCTGAACTCACCTGGATTTATTTTAATTGTATTATGCCTATGTAATTACTAAAATTAGCAGTGCTGGCATTAAAAGCCGGATTGTAGAAGTGATGTTTTCGGGTTGAACCGCAGCTGTGCACCGTCCTAACGACACAGGACAGGTTAATGTGTAACATTGTATTCATTATGGCATGTTGTATACGTACTCCGATGGTACACAGTTTTTGTTCTTCTGGGTATGGCTGTCGCATGTGTTGCTTTTTTAAGTGAAGTTGAGAAAATAAACGTGTGAATCTACGGTCACGGTGTGTAGACCATGTCACTTGCATCAGCAGCGTGTGAGTATGTAAACTGACAGGCGAGGGGAAACAGGTCCATGTGTTTGGATATTTTTCTTACATAATGTTGGACTACCTGCCAATTTGAAAAAGGCAGAGGAGGGTTATTTAATCTCCTGGCCTGAATATTCAGTCAACTCAGGGAGCTGTGCTGTAATGTCTACAGTACGGGCTATACTGGGAATTTACTGGAGCAGAGCCGTAGCTAGGATTTAAAAATACGGAGGCCAGTCTCCCACAAACACAACGATGTAAAAAATGTAAAATGTGACATTTTCTATTATTTAACTTTTCAATTACACGTGACTCTTGAAATGTGTATTCTGATTCTGAAACCATTTAAAAAACGGATTTGTTCATATTTAAGTTTGTTCAAGTTAAATATTTGCTGGTTTGGATACAGTCTATGGTTTGGAAGAGTAAATGAAATATTTAGGGATTTTAAACTCTATTTGACACTTTCTTTCTTATATTGTATAGATCAAATGATCCTATACGATAACAATATCCAAATGAATAAGCAGTTTAATTTAAATGGATATTTAAAAAATTGAGAATTCAAGACTTTTGAAAGTGAATATTTGGCATAAACAATTATTTAAAATATTTGTAGACGAAAAGAAAATGTTAACGTCTTCATAATTTAATGCGTAATGACGTAATGGAGTTATTATGTACATGTGGTGCTAAACAGTTGAAAAAGTGGAGGCTGCTTTTAGACATATTTCAAACAGCTTATGGAATTTCAACAAAAGATCTGTTCATGTTTCTACATGTCTAAGTTTCTTTAAACAAACATGTTTTATGTCTTTATTTTGTATATTCACAATACAATTTCAACACTTTCCCCTATTATAACAGTTTATTGACTGTTTGGTTGTACAGAATTTCAGGATATAAAATACTCCAACAAATTATCACAATAAACTATAATAGCAATGTTGGCATTGATGGACCATTTCTGATGACAAACCTCTTTAACATTAGCCTTTATACTTTTATTTCCTATAGCTTAAGTGTTATTAAAATCATCTTAATTCAGTTATTGTATCTGTTCTAGGTCTGTATTGAACCAATGCAATACGAGGTCTGGTGGCTCATTTTACACTCATTTTCCTACAACATCCAGTCGGACATATTAGTGTCTTTGTAAAGTTTTGGGATCTAAACTTGAGTTAAAATACCATATGTAGGTTAGACAAAAGTCAGCGTGAATAGAAGGTTAAAATGTCAGGCATTAACAAACTGTTTCACAGAAACACTTGACTTGACACACTTTAAGATATTTATTATTGACTTGCTGTTTACAAATCGGGGTGTTTACCCGGCAGGTGCGTGACGCTCTCGGCTGGATGAGCCTCTATCTCCAACATGTCGACCTCAGACTCGGATTACTCCATTGACTGGCTCGCCAGCGATGAGGACGACTATGGCAGCCCAACGAGATTAAGTCCTCAGCATGCAGAGGAGTTGTCTGTACCGCCATCATCAACCTCATCCACTACTCCTACAAGCTGCATCCACTCTGCAGCGGCGCCGCAGGGCAGGAGGTGGAGCGGCTGCACTGGGCCTCCACCCGCCTCGCAGACCCCAACCCTCAGTCCAGTTCAGGGATTAACTTCTGTTTGTGAGCAGCTTTCAGAGGGGTCAAAGCATCATTACACCCGGAAGAGAGTGCACAGCGCCCACGTGGAGGGACTCTGTGAAAAGACTCAAACTGACACAGAAATGAACAATTCTCTCAGAAGGTGAGATATAATGAATACTGTTTTCGTTCAAATGTACTTCACACAGTCTTTTTATGTTGTTCCTTTGGTTTTTCTTTGTAGTGTAACTGTATTCTTTTGGAGAACTTGTCAGTTAGACTTCAGATATCTGCCAGAAAAGGTCTCTTTTTAGTCTTTTTGGTTGAGGCGTCTCACGATAAAAAAGTGACAGCCTTTCGAAAGCTGTCATTTGGCCTGGATGTTTATCTTAATTACATGGACAAAAATATAGTCCACAATGCATCAAATCTCACAGTTTGAATTTCAGATTAACCAGATTATTTCTACCAGGAGTAAAACAAAAAGTGACTCAAATCATTCACTTAAAGTGAGAACATGCTACTTTAAAGAAAAGGAATATGACTTATTCAAACAAAAATATTTAATTAATGAGCAATACAACGCTCAAGATACACTGAGGATGGTCTGTTGTGACCAGTAGCTTATTTTTGCTAATCTAAGGAAGCAATAATGCTATTTCATTGTTATAACTTAATAACTCTAATTATATTATTAGAATAATTGTATTCCTGATAATTACATTAATATGATGTAGCTGATCTAAACTACTGCTACTCAGATGATAATGTTTTGTATGTGACTTTTTAATCCAATAAATCAAACAGGGTGAAAGAAATTATGCTATTTTGTCTAAAATGTACTGGAATTATTAATACTACAAGAAGGAAACACTCAGGTAAAATACAACTCTCACTCAAGATTGTGGTAAAGTACTTGAATAATCGTTCTTATTTAGTTACTTTCCTCCAGATGTTAAACCCACTGCAGGGATTTGCTCCCATCCAGACATGAAAGGGAGTGAATTCAAACAGTCATGTTAGAGATCAGGTGACTTCTGGCTCTCAGTCGATGCTCCAGGTCATCTTACAGGTGCTGGGCGGGGGTGAGGTCGGAGCTCTGTGAGACCAGTCAAGGTCCCTCAATAAATCAATCAATCAATCAACCAATCAATCAATCAATCAATCAATCAATCAATCAATCAATCAATCAATCAATCAATCAATGTTTATTTATATAGCCCAATATCACAAATGTTACATTTGTCTCACTGGTCTTCACAGTTTGTACAGAACATCAGTATGACAATACGACACCCTCTGTCCTTAGAACCCTCACATCGTACAAGGAAAAACTTCCGGAGAAAACCCACAGTTTAAAGGGAAATGGGAGAAACCTCAGGGAGAGCACAGAGGAGGATCCCTCTCCCAGGACGGACAGACGTGCAATAGATGCGTGTGGAATTGAAAAAGATAATACATTTGCAACATAGGTAGTCCAAATGTTTGGAATGCATGTGTGTATAATGGGAAGATGAATCCACGAGGATATCCATCCAGGACCTATGATCCAGGACCACAGCCACAACGGAGCCACGACTCCGGATCCCGGCGTATATAGACACCAAAAAGAAAGACATTTGGGGAAGCGGGTTAATCGGAACATGAGAGTACACAGGTATAGACAGAGAGAAGGAAGATGTAAGATGTCCCCCGACAAACTAAGCCTATATCAGCAAAACTAGGGCTGAATCTAATCAGCCCTAACTATAAGCTTTATCAAAAAGGAAGGTCTTAAGCGCACTCTTAAAAACGGATAGGGTGTCTGCCGCCCGACCACGAACTGGAAGCTGATTCCACAAATGTGTGGAGCTTGATAAGAAAAAGGCTCTGGCTCCCATTGCACTTTTAGAGATTCTAGGAACAACCAACAACCCTGCATTCTTGAAAACGCATGCCTAGTAGGACAGTAGGGTATAATGAGTTCTTTAAGGGGTAAGATGGCGCCTGCCCATTAAGGGCTTGTAGGCGAGAAGAAGAATTTTAAATTCTATCCAATAGACAGGAGAAACATTCTTACCAATGTAGCATTATTTTACATGTATATTAATTTAGATGTCACTAAAAAAATTGAATAGAAATTGCATCAAATTAGTCACAATTTAAAGGTTAAGGAGTTTTAAAGGGTCGTTTTATGCTTTTTAGGGGTTTTCCCTTTCCTGTAATGTGTTATATAGCTTTTTGTGCATGTTAATGGTCTGCATAGGCTACCAATCCCAAGTTCCCTCCAGAGAGAGTTCCTCTCCCACACACTCCCCCCTACCTAAAACGCCTTAATCAACTCCTTTTTCTTTCTTTCCGTACAGTCACATCACTAGGTGCTTCTATTGGGCTAGTGCTCCACACATTGTATATGATAGGCTAATGGGCGAGACATCTCTAGCGATTGACCGATTAACAGAGCCGGCCAGCTAACCAATCAGAGCAGACTGGGCTCTGGTTTCAGACAGAGGGTGAAAAGAGGTGCTGCAGCACAGGCAGTATGAGAAAATAAAGAGCTTTTTGAACATTAGAGCATGTAAACATGTCCCAGTAGAGGCACAGAATACATTAATAAAACCCTGAATATGAGCTGTAATCAAATTCACTTCTCTGGAGGAGCAAGTTTAGTTGTTATAATGTGTAGTCTCAGCACAATGACTAGAACAAAGGATATGACATATGAAATGTCACACTTTTAAATATGTTCTTAACCTAAATCTTCAATCTTCAATCTATTTGTGTTTTTGTGTTCAATTTTAAATGTAAATTGTATTGTGTGGCATACAAATGTAATTTTTTGGGGTGAGGGTGTAAGCTAAACCATAGAAACAGCCCAAGAGCATAAGCATAGAATAAAACAGGGTGTGTCCAGATAAATATGTCCGTATAGTGTGTTTCATAAAGAGAGAACAGAGACAGAAAACTGTTTCTTAAATCGCAGTAGCGGAAAGACCATGATGCAATGCAGCTAAATAAAGATTCTTCAATTTCAGTTTACTGCTGAAGGCCAAAGCAGCTGTCTGGCCTAGTGTATGTGAAAAATGTGTTCCTAGAAATGAACAACATAAATGTAAGAAGCACTGGGAAGCTGTCATGGGAAAGTCTGTGGCAGCCTAAAAGTAAACTACAGCTCCAGATGACAGGGTAGCTGCAGCGAGGCATCCAATGCCAGCCTGGTGATATCAAACAGGGTAAGAGGATCTGATGGTGCCAGTTTCATGGTAGTCCCGGTTGATGCTGGGTGTCCTGTATCCGTCTGAAGGCAACACACAGTTTTGGCGAGCCACGTGGTGAAGCTGTCGATTGCGATCATTTTCTCCATTAGCATCTGTTAAAGGCAGCCTCTTATTAAAGGCCTGTGGACATTTACCTTCTGTGTTAAAACTGGAGTAATGGCATCAAACTGGAGCGTTTCGTAAATGGGTTATCAGCCACTGTAAGCCGTAAATCAATTAGCATTTTCACCAAATGAGAAAGTGAAGAAAAAATTCAGATAAGCTGTGAATCTTATGCAGCACACAGACACACTACTCTATAAATTAATGTAGGTATTTGGGATCACTAATTTATTTAAGGAAAGCAATAAGCAGTGTGCTGCTTAGCTATTAGAAAGCACTTTATGTGGTGCAGCACTGATAGCATGAATGCTAACTGACTTCTCTGTTCCACACAGTGCACGGAGCTGCAGTGCTACATCCAGTCTCTGTCAGACATCCTGCAGGGCCTGAGATCAGGCAGGTACTCTGAACGTAAGTGTCTAATCCCAGCTTTCACAAGAAGTGCTCTGCAGATTTATGAATGGACACGATGTGTGCAGATCACACTGCCAAAGATAGATACATTATGTGAGGATGGTTGACGTAAAACAGAGGTGATTATAAAACCATTTCACTGGATGTTCTTCCGAATAAGACCCACACAATATGTGCCAACAGAAGAAAAGATGTACTGCGTTGGTGACGTCACATTTCTCATCTGCTATTGGATAAGTTTTACGTTTTTTGTTTATGCAGCGCTCACGTAGCATAAAGCTTTTGTTTAAAGAAATATAAGCGTTATTTTTATCTCTGTTTTTGTACCTATTAAATAATGAGGTACAATGTATTAACCAATAAACCTTAGGACAGGTGGCCAGAGCTAGAAGAGCCACTTCCCCCTGCTTCCAGTCCTGATGCTAAGCTAGGCTAACCGTGTCCTAATTCAGATATTCTCATCTAACACTCAACAAGTAATCACAAAATGAGTTTCCTGCACTAACCATGAATTTTGCTACACTAACACAAACTTTTGGCAATATTACCATGAGTAGCCTAAGTATGTTTACATGCTAATTCTAAGCATTAGCATTTAGCTCAAATCAGAGTTTAGCTAAGATATCAATTCAGTAAGATTTATTCTTAAAATTATGTTGTAGTTGTATTAGTTTATGCATTGTAATAAACATTATTCATCACATATTATCTAAGCCCCTGACATCTTCTTTTAAAGGTGGGGTAGGTAATTTTGGAGAAACCAACTCGAGTGCGCTAGAATTTGAAATAAACAGCCGGAAAAAATCTGCCACTTCCTAACAGAGCCCCTCCTCCAACACACAAACGCCACATGACCAATGAGGGCACGAGATAAGTTTGTGCACAGATGGAAGGCTGACAGGCAGGTAGGTCCATCCAGTTATTTTAGCCGGGCCGGGTCAGATGATTGGTCGTGCTTTTTACAGTACTACGGCTTCCATAGATGACGTTTTTTTTATGGATTTGTTGTCAAAGCACTTAAGATATTCATTGCTATCGGGATGTTGAGAGCATTCCATGGAATATCACAAAAAGTGTATCTCGAGACGGTTTCTCAAACATACCTGCCCCACCTTTAATTGTAAATACACTTTTGACTCCTCAATCCTTTATCATTCCTAGTGGAGTCTGTATATGTATATGATAGCTGATGGTTGGTGAATATATATTAACACATTACATTTCATTGAAATCAAATGCCTAGTTAAGATAAAGCATTCATTAGAAAGTGATTTGGAAGTAATGAAAAGCTTTCAATGTTAAATTAAATGATATTCCTTTGATTATAAAGAGTATTTTCTCAATGTAGACATGCACATGTAGAAATAATTCAAACTGAATGTCCACAATAAAAGACTGCGAGGCAGAAGACTGGATATTACAGCTGCAGAACAAAGTAATGAAAGGATCAAAGGCCTCACGAGTCTTTAAGCATCCGTTTAAACTGAAAGTGCTGCAGAGATGAAAAACCGGATCTGTAGCCTCACAATTTAAGTGATGTATGATTTAAGAGCGGCTGTTTGCACTCCTTCCTACACGCTGCACCAAAAACAAGCGATAAAGTTTTAAAATAGTCTCGAGCACCACAACTCGCAACGTTGCTTTATGGTAGGTATGAGATGAACATAATACATGTATCCTATCATCAGGTCTGACAGTAAGTACAAAATAAAAGTTTTTGCCGCAATTATATATTATTTACCATTAAATTCAAGATTTAAGTGTAGCATACTGACATTTTGTGTACATGAAACCATATATCATAGAGTAGTTGAGTCATTTTCATTCAAAAACACAACCTCATGGTGCAGTTAGAGGAAATCTCAGAGGTTTACCAAAGTCCTTACTATTTATCCTCTGGGGACTCTGAATGTATTAACAAAGCCACACTGCTAACAAAAAGTTGATTCTTGTTGGAATCTTGTGCTCAGGGTCCACAAACGAGCTTTCAGTGTAGAGCTTTTAACCAGCATTAGGAAGTAACCGCAGCACACTGATGAACACAGTGTGCTGCGGTTACTTCCTAATGCTGGTGTTTTGTGGTCTTGCTTGTTCCTTGTTCCTCTGCCTGGTTTGTGTTTGAAGTCAGTGTAGTGATGTGGTTCAGCTTAATACGACTGCATCCGGGAGGCTTTTTCAGAATAACTGAGGGAGTAGGTAAGGAGGGATGTTCTTGTAGCCAAAATGAACTGTAGATTTAATCATCATGCAGTCGGATGTGGTTCAGTGTCGTCAAAGATTCAACGCACAGAGCGGAGGACAACACAGAGGAGGTTAGAATTGAAAAGGTGGTGTCACAGCGGCCAGGCCACGTGCCTCCTCCTCTCCTCCTCCTCATCATTTCTCTTTATTTCTCCCGCAGGTTTCAGCAGTTTCCAGGAGAGCGTGGCCATGGACCGGATCCAAAGAATAATGGGGGTTCTTCAGAATCCAAACATGGGGTAAATATCCTGAAAATACTTCAGCAGCTTTAATGACAGCATGTTCGAAAATGTTCCTTCTTTGCTTCTTTTTATTTCCTGATCCTATAAGGAAATAGTATTCACTTCCCTTGTGTTATAGTAGTTGGAAGCATTAGAGGGCTGATTGAATTCCATCAGGAGTGTTTCTTTAGGATAGCATAGTTTTAGAAAGATGGATGAGAAATGCCCCCAAAAGTCTGACTTGAAACAGGTTTGGGTCAGTGGTTACTTTGGATTGACAACATGGCTCGACTTTCAGAAAAACTCTAATTTGACGGCTGTATGCACTAATGTTCTTGCATAGCTGCAGTTATAGGACTGAAAGGTGGAGCTAAGTTAAAATGATGGAGCTACTGTCGTTTTTTTTTACTAGCTGCTAATAATATAAACCTAATTAAAAGTCGAGATGAAACATGCCTTTTTGACCTTTTGAGTTCACATTCTGTCTTATTTCGCACCTAGTTAAGAAAATACATGTGCATGTGAGCAAGAACAAAACGTCATCAATCTGCAACAGTCCTCTGTAGCTTCATTTAAAAGAAAAAAGACCGCTTTTCAGTAGTCCAATCAAATGCAACAGTATTTTGGAAGCTTAAGAAGCGTTCCCTCCTGTGTTTCTGTGAAAATGTGTCAGTCCAAATAATATTTACCTTCAATTTAAGAACCTACACAGACTCCGTTACCTTAAAATAAGGACATGTGTCTATGCTTTCTTATAAAATGTACTTATCTATAAAGATAGCAAGCCAAAATGTATCCAAAGATTATTCATTGTTGTCGATTGCATAAAAAGAAACATTTTCAAATAGTACTGAAACATAAAAACCTAGAAATGTTGATTAAATGTATCGACAGTGAGGTTGAGGATCCTATGATTTAGCGTTGCTATTAAACAAAACAACTGGGAAATCTTTCTTTAAAACTTAATATTACAGACTTTCAAAAACTTGCAGTCCCCACCAACAGCAGTACAAAGATGCTCCTTCCACTACTCCTCTGTAATACAATCTGGCAGCAATAACCCAAAGTCCCTTTTTTCAACTATTAACAAGCTCCTCAACCCCATGGATAATATCTCCAACTCCTTCACCACCTCAAAGTGTGAATCCTTCCTCTCATTCCTCCAAAGCAAAATTGAAATAATACACAGCAACATAGCCAACTCCTCCATCTCGTCCACCACCCATCCTTTTGCGGAACCTGTCTACCTCCTCCTTCCAGGCACCCTTTTACAGCCTTCAGACAAATTACCTCACTGGACATAGTTGCCGAAGTCACCGGCATGAATACCTCAACTTCCATCCTGGAGCCCATGCCCTCCACCCTTGTCAAGGCCTGCCTCCCCCAACTCACTCATCTTATCACCACAGTCATTAACTCCTCTCTGTCCACTGGACTTGTCCCCCCTGATCTGAAACTCGCTGCTGTCACTCCCATACTCAAAAAACCTGTTCTCAACCCTGATTCCCTCAATAACTACCGGCCCATCTCTAACCTCCCATTCCTGTCAAAAATTCTGGAGCGAACTGTTGCCTCCCAACTAAAATCCCATCTGGACTGTAATAACCTTCATGAACTTTTTCAATCTGGTTTCCGTACTCGCCACAACACAGAATCTGCCCTACTCAAGGTGACCAACGACATTCTCCTCTCTGCTGACTCTGGTTCCCTCTCAATTCTCATTTTCCTTGACCTAAAAGCCACATTTGACACGATCAACCATTCCATCCTCATCAACTGCCTCCAGTCTCCCATTGGCATAACCGGTACTGCCCTCTCCTGGTTTAAATCCTACCTCTCTGACAGACATCAATTCATCTCCATTAACAACTCCAAATCCCCCACAGCCCCCGTCAATCATGGCGTCCCTCAGGGTTCTGTACTTGGTCCCCTTCTGTTCCTCATCTACATCCTCCCAATTGGACAAATCCTCTGTCAACACCAACTCCAGTTCCACTGTTATGCTGATGACACACAGCTCTACCTCTCAACAAAATCTATTTCTCCAACCACAGACTCCCAGCTCAGCACCTGCCTCACTGACATTAACATTTGGATGCAAAACAATTTTCTAAAACTTAACTGTGACAAATCGGAAACTTATAATCATTGGCCCAAACACACTTACCCGCTCAACCCAAGATTTTTCTCTTACCATCGATGGCTCTATTGTCAACCCCTCCACTCACATCCGTAACCTTGGCATCATCCCCGTTTTTTCCTGACATACTCTACTATATCCTTTCTTCTGATGTTTTTGACATACTATAAAATGAGGTCCATTTTTATTGTGGACTACTTTCTTAAACAACATAGTGATCAGTTTTTTTCTTGTGGTTTGACATGTGCAGTAAATGTAACATGTGTAGGGAAATGAACCTCTCTGTTCAGACTGAGCTGGACACACGTGGAGCGCTGCAGTCTAACTGGCTTCACATCTGTCCCAATTATGTCACATTAAACACACACACTGGACGTCCTGGTGCATGAGATCCACTGCTCAATGTTTATTTTCACATTTGGCAGAATACATTAAAACAGGCAGAGATATTTAGAGAAATGAAGTCAAACTCTAAAATATTTGCAGCCTTAATTCAGGAATAATTGTTTTAGTTGAGTATTTGTGTGAGAAAGGAAATCTGAATGAAACAAAATTGTTACATTCAAAATAAGAAACACATTTTCTTTCTCCTTTTCAGTATTAACACGTCTTATGAATTACGTCACAACACATCCACATCCGTCAGTAATCATTCATTCTGATTCTCTCTGATTAATCTAAGCCTAACTCACTTTGAGCTCTGCATGTCACTCAACTATTTGTGTGAGCACTGTACAATATTTGTATGGAGAGTCCCGCATATATAAATCACAAAACATATTTGGGCATTTATAAATATTGACACTGATCTGAGAACATACTTTAGCTGCTAAATTCTCCTCTATCTTTACCAGCTAGTAAGCTAGTAGCTAATAACTCATTCTTTTATTGACTATACAGCTTTTTCATGGAGCTTGTTGACTAAAAACAATTACACAGATGAGAGGCATGAGAGTGAAGCAAAACAGTAAAGTTACGCGGAATACAAACCAAAACCATTGAGCTGCAAGGTTGTGTCCTAAAAGCTGTAGGGGAGTCACTTCGAGCTTTTCATTAACTCAAACACAAAGGAACCAAAGATTAGCGTGAAGTTGAACTAAATGGGCAAGTCTTTTTTGTATTAATGTATCATTCCAGTATTTATTACGCTTTGATAACCGCTCTTCTTAAAACAGTTTTTTGTGCTTTAATTCAACTGTATGATCCTTCAGCAGGAGGCAGTTTGTGCTGCTCCTGAATCTCTTTGTACAGAGAGCTGTTTCTCAATGATATCAATAAGGGTAGGCTGAACAATAGACTCACCTGTCTGTATACAGTATTTTCCATTTCTGGCCTGGTGGTTGGACAAACCAAGCAAAAAGAGACATTAGAATTTTAACAATGGACATTTGATTGAAAAACTGTTAATAAAGGAAATCATTGGCAGAGAGATTAATACAAATAATAATTACACTGAACAAAAATATAAATGCAACACCCATTTTTCATGAGATGAACTCAAAGATCTAAAACATTTTCTATATACACAAAATAACCATTTCTCTCAAATATTGTTCACAAATCTGAAAAAATCTGTGATAGTTAGCACTTCTCCTTTGCCGAGATAATCCATCCCACCTCACAGGTGTGGCATATCAAGATGCTGATTAGACAGCATGATTATTGCACAGGTGTGCCTTAGGCTGGCCACAATAAAAGGCCACTCTAAAATGTTCAGTTTCATCACACAGCACAATGCCACAGATGTCGCAAATTTTGAGGGAGCATGCAATTGGCATGCTGACAGCAGGAATGTCCACCAGAGCTGTTGCCCGTGAATTGAATGTTCATTTCTCTACCATAAGCCGTCTCCAAAGGTGTTTCAGAGAATTTGGCAGTACATCCAACCGGCCTCACAACCGCAGACCACGTGTAACCACACCAGCCCAGGACCTCCACATGCAGCATGTTCACCTCCAAGATCGTCTGAGACCAGCCACTCGGACAGCTGCTGCAACAATCGGTTTGCATAACCAAAGAATTTCTGCACAAGCTGTCAGAAACCGTCTCAGGGAAGCTCATCTGCATGCTCGTCGTCCTCATCGGGGTCTCGACCTGACTCCGGTTCGTCGTCGTAACCGACTTGACTGGGCAAATGCTCACATTCGATGGCGTCTGGCACGTTGGAGAGGTGTTCTCTTCACGGATGAATCACGGTTTTCACTGTTCAGGGCAGATGGCAGACAGCGTGTGTGGCGTCGTGTGGGTGAGCGGTTTTCTGATGTCAATGTTGTGAATCGAGTGGCCCATGGTGGTGGTGGGGTTATGGTATGGGCAGGCGTATGTTATGGACGACAAACACAGGTGCATTTTATTGATGGCATTGTGAATGCACAGAGATACCGTTACGAGATCCTGAGGCCCATTGTTGTGCCATTCATCCACGACCATCACCTCATGTTGCAGCATGATAATGCACGGCTCCATGTTGCAAGGATCTGTACACAATTCCTGGAGGCTGAAAACATCCCAGTTCTTGCATGGCCAGCATACTCACCGGACATGTCACCCATTGAGCATGTTTGGGATGCTCTGGATCGGCGTATACGACAGCGTGTTCCAGTTCCTGCCAATATCCAGCAACTTGGCACAGCCATTGAAGAGGAGTGGACCAACATTCCACAGGCCACAATCAACAACCTGATCAACTCTATGCGAAGGAGATGTGTTGCACTGCGTGAGGCAAATGGTGGTCACACCAGATACTGACTGGTTTTCTGAACCCCCAGACCCCCCCAATAAAGCAAAACTGCACGTTTCAGAGTGGCCTTTTATTGTGGCCAGCCTAAGGCACACCTGTGCAATAATCATGCTGTGTAATCAGCATCTTGATATGCCACACCTGTGAGGTGGGATGGATTATCTCGGCAAAGGAGAAGTGCTCACTATCACAGATCTTTTCAGATTTGTGAACAATATTTGAGAGAAATGGTTATTTTGTGTATATAGAAAATGTTTTAGATCTTTGAGTTCATCTCATGAAAGATGGGAGCAAAAACAAAAGTGTTGCATTTATATTTTTGTTCAGTGTAGGTGCAGCTCTAATATTCCATGAACTCCCGACCTTTTGTTGGTCTCACGTTTATTTAAGTGTACAGTGTGATGACCGAGGTGTGTGTGTGTGTGTGTGTGTGTGTGTGCGCACGCACGCACGCACGCGTGTGTGTGTGTGTGTGTGTGTGTGTGTGTGTGTGTGTGTGATGCTGTCGTGGCTGTGGGCAGTGGGCGGGGCTTGGCTCCGGGGCTTACTGCTCTATTTATAGAATGGAACGAGGTCCTTCTCCTGCTGCCACGTGTGTGCTGCAGCGGGAGGGTGTGTGTGGTCACATTTCTCATGTGGACCTGAACATGCTCCAATCCTCCTCCTCCTCCTCCTCCTCCTCCTCCTCCTCCTCCTCCTCCTCCTCCTCCTCCTCCTCATGTGATGTATGTGGCCGTCAGATAGCATCACAGACGGAGAGGAATGCAGATACACTCGGATCAGTCGTCCGTACTCCCCCCTGTCTCCCCCCTCTCCCTCCCCACACAGGCTTTTTATTTATTCAGTCTTTGTGCTGTTTCATGTTGTCCACCAATCAGGTGCAGCCATGTGTTGGCACAGGCTTTATGGGCTTACGTAATGGCCATTGGCGAGACATCCGTAAACCATCTGAGCTGCAGGGCTCTGCTTCTGTAATCTGCGGAGGAAAACTCCTCAAATGACACATTCAGGTGCAAGGAACCTCTCTAAGTACATTTACTCAAGGACTTAGCTTAACTTTATCAAACAGATAACTTCATTCATAATTAAGTTTTTTTTTTCTAAAATAAAACACATTGTTCTGTGCATAAAATGAGTTTCATCTTTTTTTTCATTTGTAGCTTTAAGGTTTTTGAGTGAAGCTTTGAATGTCTGTCGTATTATGTTATGATGTCATCACCATAAGCAAGATTACAACATTGTGAAATCAGCATATAACTCATCAGCTTGTAACATAGATATTAAATGTCGTTTTTGAAGGGCTAAATGACAACAACTATGGATTGAAGCAGACTATTTGTGTCCAAAACTGTTACGTAACAAAGTGTTTTTTACATTGTGGTATGTCCTCTTAAACAAACAAAAGTAATCTCCTGCATTTGTTTAACTCCATTAATATGTTGAATGATTTAAGATGCAACACCACTTTAAGTATCTTAGATCTGTGTTTACCAGTTTGCAGTGAGTCTTCTGTCTATGTGGCACATTGCAGCATCTCTTGGTGTGTAACCTCCACCTGTACATCAATGTTAAACCTGTGCAGATGTGAAAAGGGTGGAAATCAACCTGTGTGTTTTCTGTCTCCCCTCCAGAGGACGCTTCCTCAGCATTGTACTGAAGATAGCAGAGATGCTGCACAGTTGGTTTCCTCACATCAGACCAGACCCAACGCACACAGAGCCCTGCACTCCGGCTAAGACTGCAAAAGGTAAACATGTAATTATTATTCAACCATGGCTACCAAGTTTATCCTGATTATCAATTTCCTTTTGCAGCGAGTTAAGCAAAAATGCCCAGCTTTTCAAATGTTAAGATTGTCTATGACAGTAAAATAAATATCTGAGCATTGAAAATGTTGCTCATGTTAAATGAGATGAATTGAGAATATAACACCAACAAGTATCTCGATCTGAAGTCATTATAATAAATAATCATCGTTAACGGTGAAGTTCATCTCCCGTTCGGTCTGTTTCGCGGCTCTGATGGTGAGAAGAGTCCGATTATGTAACAGAATCCTGGAAGCGGAGGTCTACATTTATTTTTAATGGCGATGATTTAATCGTTTCTTAAGAAGGGTAGGGGTCAGATAATGAGGGGAAAACCAGAGCGGCCCCTCACTCAAGAATGTGACCCTCTACATTTAAAAACCAGCAAAACCATCTGAACTGCAGAAGGGTTCACAGAATACAAACCAGACTTAAAGTCCTCAGTGTATACTATAGTTTATCAATAGTTCATATTTATTGAATTGAGTTAAACCAACCATTTTTAATACATTTTATAATATCTATTCATTTTGTTTAACACATTTCTTTTAAATTAATTTAATACGTTATTTAATTGAGTTAAACAAACTATATTTCTATTAATTTAATAATAGTTATTTAATTGAGTTAGACTGACTTTTTAAATTAATTACAAAATATGTATGTCATTGTGTTGAAGGAACTATTTTTTTTAAATTAATTTAATGATATTAATTTAATTGAGTTGAAGGAACAGTTCTTAATTAATTGAATACTATTAAAGGTGGGGTAGGTAATTTTGGAGAAACCAGCTCGAGTGCGCTAGAATTTGAAAATACACAGCCGGAAACAAATCTGCCACTTCCTTACAGAGCCCCTCCTCCAACACACATGAACGCCACATGACCAATGAGGGCACGAGAAAAGTTTGTGCACAGATGGAAGACTGACAGGCAGGTAGGCCATCCAGTTACTTTAGCCGGGCCGGCTCAGATGATTGGTCGATGACATTTTTTTATGGATTTTTTGTCAAAGCACTTCAGATATTCATTGCTATCGGGATGTTAAGAACATTCCACGGAATATAACAAAGTGTATCTCGAGCCGGTTTCTCAAACTTACCTGCCCCACCTTTAACTTAATTGAGTTAGATACATTATATATTTTTTTAATTTAATAAAAGTAATTCAATTGAGTTTAACAGACTTTTAATAATTATGCAGATGCGTTGATGGTAGACATTGTGACACTGATGTTTCCTCTCCAGCAGCATCAGAGCAGCGCCCCCCCCCCTGCACCCTCCCCGGTGTCGTTCTGCTCCTCAGACTCCTCCACCCGCCTCAAATGGCTCCACATGTCGCCCATGTGCTCCCTGAAGACTCTTGAATCCACCCTCAGCCAGCCCCCCCCGGCCTCCCCCCCCCCTCCACCTGCGTGCTGCAGCCAGGGGGCGACCCAGGACAGCGCCGTCTCCTCCTCCACCGACTCGCTCTCGGCCCGCCTCAGCCGGGGGGGGGCGCTGCCCGCCAAGTTCACCACGCCCTGTCTGGTGAGACTCCTGCAGGCCAAGGACAGCATCATCACACCCCAGAGGGCGGAGGACGGGGGGTCGGGGTCCTGAGAGGTGACGCCGAGAACCAGAGGCTGATCCGGGGTCAGATCTGGGCTCCCACATGAGACACTACAAGGCCTTAAAAAAAAAAGCATGTTTCAAAGTCTTCTATATCTTTTTTAAACAGTGGAAATGCAGTTGCCTCGGACTTCAGGTTCTTCAGAGTCAGAATGTGGTGAAGAGAAAACGGCCTCGCTTAGTTTGACTTGAAGGACTTTTTCAAAAGTCTGTGTGAGAACATTGGACCTTCATTTTGAGTTTCACTGATATTTGAGTTGGATGGATTTCATCTTCTAATGAGTTCAAATGTTAAAACAATGTTACTGAGATGAATCAGCTCAACACGAGAGGAGTGGACATCGAGGAATGGTAACTCTGGGGTTGGAAATATGGACGAAAGCTCATTACACTTCTGAGTGAAACACTTGGACTGTCACCTCGTCTGATTTCTTCCTTTAGGTTTTCAATGGTTCCTCTACCTCATGCTGAGACAGCACACAGTTTGACCGTGTCAGCACAACATAACTGTCGGTGATCTGAAACCTTTGAAGTTGTACACAAGCTGCAGAGTAAAGCAGCGTACATTCAAGAAACCTTAGGGTGTAGTTCTTTCTTACACTGAGGGTTACCATTACACGGTGAAATATATCCGTATATATTAGCTTGAGGTCTACAGTTTTTCCAGAGGGGTTTAAAAAGGTTTTGAATACCCCAAACCTGGATTTGTTGGTCAGTTGTTGTCTTTCACGCCTCACACGTGAGTTGACACATTTCAACACTGTTGGGAAACAGAACGATCACAGGGACCCCAGAGGAAATGTAGAAACATCTCCTGCCACCATTTCAAAGACGTGTTCCAGTTAGTCCCAATACAATCCTCACATGTACTTTGAGAGGGTTATCAGTTGCTGTAAT
Source organism: Pseudochaenichthys georgianus (assembly GCF_902827115.2). Classification (NCBI taxonomy): domain Eukaryota; kingdom Metazoa; phylum Chordata; class Actinopteri; order Perciformes; family Channichthyidae; genus Pseudochaenichthys; species Pseudochaenichthys georgianus. Next base: position 15,290,480 of record NC_047505.1, read on the forward strand.
CTTTATCTGCACTCCATACACGCTGTGAAAGGCACAGGAAACAGAATATTGTACTAAAACTAAGCAGCCAAGGTGGAAGATTCCCACTTTGGTTGAACTCGGACTCATTTTCACCTCACATGAATAACATCACCCGGACTGCCTTCTTCCACATACGCAACATCTCCAGACTCCGCCCATCCCTTTCTCAATCGAACACTGAAGTCCTGGTCAATGCATTTGTCACGTCCCGCATCGACTACTGTAACGCCATCCTCTCAGGCATACCCACCAAGCTCATCAATAAACTACAGATCATACAGAACTCCGCAGCCCGGATCATCACCGGCACCAAGGCCTCCGAACACATCACCCCCATCCTCATCCAACTCCACTGGCTCCCCGTTCAATCCCGTATCAACTTCAAAAACATACTGCTCACTTACAAAGCCCTACATAACCTGCCCCCCCCCCCCCCCCCCCCCTATCTGGCTGACCAGTACACCCCCTCTCGCTCCTCCTCTGCTGACCGTCCCCACCCCACCCCACGCCTCGTCACCATGGGTGCTCGGGCTTTTAGCTGCACTGCTCCCAGACTCTGGAACTCCCTCCCCCCGCACATCCGACAGTCACACACAATCACCATATTCAAAATCCCACCTGTTCAAATCTGCCTACTCACTGTAGTGCTCCCCAATATATGTTTCATTTGTGTCCACTTGACTGTCTCCTCCATGATTTCCTGTTTGTGTTTTTATCATGTTCTGTTGCCTATTAGCGTTTTCTTTTTCTTTAACAAATTATACAGTGTCCTTGGGTGTCATGAAAGGCGCCTACAAATAAAATGTATTCTTATTATTATGATGCTGGAGCATAATGAGGTCTCGGCAGAGTCACTAAGAGATGGCTTCATGGAGGATTACGCATGGTTGATTGATTAGTGGATCACTCGGCCATAACATGATGTCTGGGGGGTTTCCCTTCTCAAAGTTCTCTCCATTTTCCTACCTTTTACATATTAACAGTGATCTCGTGACCCTGCTTCCAAAATGCAGGGGACCCACACTCAGCACTGTCCCTGAACGCCTCCTGTGTAATCTGTCAGAAGCTGCTTTCACTGCGAATTATATTTTTTATGACCGCAACCAAAACACCGTCAAAGTACATGAGATTGAGAGAAAATTCATATCCAAACGTCTCCCCTTGCCAACACGAGCACTTATTTTGAACACACTGAATAGTCGTGTAATGTACTTTTTTTTCTTCATATTTTAGTTACTTCCCATTAAAGATGGCCTTTGTCATGTTTTGTACTTCTGAAATAAATGTGATGTCTTCTTTCTGGAAATGTTTGTCTTTTTTCTACAACCGTTTTAAATGAAACCCGACTACAATTCAGTTATGCAGCATTTATTGTTGTTTTTTGTATGCTTTGGGAAACTCGGCATCGGCAATGAAAACAATAAATATGGATATTATGCAAAACATTTCCCTAATGAAGCATTTTACACAATGTACAATATTCTTCCTTTCCTCCTTTTTTTTCCTTTCTTGAATATTCTATACACATTTCCAAACAAATAAACATAACCTCCATGCAGAAACCCTGAAAATGGGATGTGGAGTAATGCGCAAAACAAACGAACACTAAATGCACTCCTCGTGTGGATTCTTGTGTCATTTAAAAACGGCTAATAAACCACAAGGAGAAAGGAAAACCTGTGCTGTTTGAAAGTACATAAAATGGATTTAAAAAGTGTCTGCTCAGGAGTTCCCTACAACTGGTGCAGCGATGATGAAGCATCTTGCTCTGTGTGCGCGTGTTCGATAAGACAGTCCGTGTGCAGGTCACATGTATGCACGTGTTCACGTGTGGGGCTGCCTGCGTCAGTAGTCCGTGTCGGAGCCCTCTGCGTTGTCCACGTTTCTGGAGAGCATGTAGTTGTCCATGTCGATGGAGCGGCAGTTGTTGATGGCGTAGCGCAGCCGCTCCGCCATGACGGCCTGGCTGGAGTAGGGAGGCAGGCGGAGCTGGAAGAAGCAGGTCTGAGAGGTCGGCAGGCTGTCGTACGGCTGGGGGGGGGGGGAAATGAAGAAGCTGTTAAAAATCGTACAATTCTTGTCTCCATAATGCTCTTTGCTTATTATCCACTATTTTAGTTTGAAATAGTTCCTATTATTTCGTTTTCTCTGTATTTATTTCAGTCTTGGTTCGGCTCCAACAACCAAAGATCCCCTCTGAGGATCAATAAAGGTTTATCTATTCAATTGAAGTCATATTACAATTTGTCTCAAGGCACTTTTACTATAGAGCATGTCTAAACTGTACAGGTATACTCCCTTTTCGTGCAGAAAAGGTAAAGAAAGTCATAATTGTTTTCTGCTTACTTTGCCATCATTTTAACAGATCAGCAACAGAGGAGAGATAACACTTCCTCTCATGTCTGTTGGTACAGAGCCGCAGACTCTGAGCCAGCCCTGCCCACAATAATTGATGCCGTGGAAATGCAAAAGCCCGCAGCAGCAGTGTCACGGCCCGTCCGCACACAGGCATGAAAAAAATCTTGATACCGGACGTGTCTGAAGCTTGGCGATTTCACGCGCCCAAGGCGACCAACAACCAATCACATGAATCTCCCGCCCCCGACATACAAAGCAATAGCAATGTTAAAACGAAGTAAACTGGATATAAAATCCCCAAACAGGCGAAAACCTACCAGTTTCACCCACTGTCTCTGCCACCTCCCTCCATGCCTGGCTCCTCCGGTTTGTATCCCGGTAAATAGTTCTGGTCGTAAAGAACCGGGTGATTTGCTACCGTAATTTCTCCTTTGGAATATGAGGAAATGAACTGCTCTGGCTCTCCCAGCTTGCACGCGGTTTGATTGGCTAGCGCTTGTACTGGCGGGATTTGCATAAATGGGATTTGATTGGCTGATGCCAGCTTCGAAAGCATCGGGAGCATCAAAAGTTGAACATTGCTCAACTCTTGATGCTCACGATGCAAAGCCATGCTCCGCTCCCCACAATGCAGTTCGGCAAAGATTAAAAATCTTCTACATTCAAGTGAATGGGCGAAGCTTTGAAAGATTTTTTTTCATGCCTGTGTGGACGTGCCGTCACAATGCCTTGATCTGGACTCAAAATATTATTCTAAATATCTTCCAGTCCGACCCTGTACTCGTCCAAAGTGGAAAAAAACACCTATTATACGTTTATTTGATAGAATAAAACGTTTTACCTCCAAAACGCTTCAGAGGAAAACAAAGGGAGGCGTGTCCCAAAGGGAAACATTGAAATGAATGCTGTTGACAACCTCACAGCACTTTGACCGTCTAATAAGCCTGTAAAAGACCTTAAATCCTTAGTAAATGTATTCGGACAACATGTAGCACACGGTGGAGTCTGCGTCACCCACCCGGTCCACCTTCATGATCTGAAACCTCTGCGAGATGTCGGCCGTGTTGGCGGGCAGCCTCGAGCGCCCGGAGACGAAGCGCATGAAGAGGACGCGCTCCTCGTTGGAGAACTCCTCCAGCGTCTGCCAGAACCACTGCACCAGGGCGTGCTGCTCGTCCACCTCCCTGTAGCGCACCACCTTCTTCAGCACGTCGCAGCAGATCTCCGGCATGCCGCACACCATCTGCTCCAGCTGCTTGGCCGTCAGCAGGGACAGCAGCGGCACCGGCACGATCCAAGACATGCCCTCACGCACCGCCGCCACCTGAGGGAGGGGGGGTTACGATGTGTTCATCATCCGTACACACATATCTCTTTTTATTATTCACATTCTTCACTACAGCTGAAAGCAAACATGAATCGATGTCAGGAAACTAGGATTCCTTTCCTCCTAAAACTCATGTAACATTCTCAATTCTGAGAAATGTACCTCACTTTCTTCTTTATTTCACAACTATTTCATTTGATTTACTTTTTCACTTAAACAAGCTGAAACTAAGAAATAACTTCTGGGGTTCCTTTTTTTCATTATAAATTCTTTCTTCATCAATTACAAGATTCTATTTTCCTCCATTGTATTAAAACCCTTTAGGAAAGTTAGTCCGAGCTCCAGGAGGAGATTGACTTGGTCAGCTTGTGATATGAGATGTTAAATGTTTCTAAAGGATGTTTAACACAGAACACGCGGTACTCCCAAGCAGCCCACCTGTCGGTCGATCTCATGCAGCCGGTACTCGATGGCTCTCTCCACGTATTCCTTCCTGTTGGAGAAGGAGAGCGGGATGCTGTTTCCCCCCGGGATGATGGGCACCATCTTCCCGTCTGCACTCTGCCCCACGAAGGAATCCAGAGGAATCATCTGGGAGACAAACAGTGTACATTTAACCATAAATAATTGTGTCTCTCAATACCAGTCAACGATACCCTTTGGAGTTCTTACCCCTAGTACTATAGTGGCACTGTAGAAACATGTTGTTATTGTTTTGTTTGTGCCATACACACAGAGGGCGATGTGATATCTGTGTCAGTCTTCAACTGATCGATAGTTGTTGGGGGTGAGGCTTAAAAAGGATCTGTTAATCAGTGGCTGACAGCAGGAGATTACCACATGCAGTAATGACAAAAAACAACGTTTTATTTGACGTTGATTTGAAGTAGTCTATATCAAATGTTCATTTTCACATGATAGTGGATTCTTTAGGGCGATTCCAATACTTTGGTAAAATATAAATCAATAGTAAATACATTTTACATAAATAAACTATATTGATACATTTCATCAGAATCAAGACATGTTAAAATAAAAAGATATATTTTATTATAAAAATCATTATTATTTACATTATTGTGTTTATTATTCATATTATTTTCATCAATATTATATTTTTTGTAATTGTATAAATATTATCATTATTTAACAATTATTTATGTTGTTCTTTTGTCTTTCTTTCATTTCTTTCTACGTATAATATGTTGACACAGCTGAAGGAAAGAAATAGATCAAATGTGGCTGAATCTGAAAAAGTCAATATATAATAATTGATATATAATCACAAAGAAGTTTTACGGTCCAACTAAATGACCTTGAATCTAGTTAGGTATTTGAGTAATGCCATTTCCTGTTACACTGACTCCGATGTATCGGACTGGCAGATGTGTTGCCCCCTGGTCAGGACGTGTTCTTCACTGTCAGACAAAGCAGTCTGTGAACAACAGCAGCTACATGGGGTTGTTGAATGAACAGTCACCCAGGGCATTTCCCTCAGCACTGTTCAGTCAGCGTTTATTTCATATCCTGGAAAGGAACGAGCGAATGTGAAATCACGTTGAGACATTTGGCAGCTCGTGGAACCAGAGGAGCCGACACTGATCCCCTCACTCTCTTGTCTTGTCATGCCAGAGCAGCAGATGCAGCTCTTCCTCCCCTCCCTCCTCCTGGCTGATGGAGCCAGTGTTATGGTTCCAGACCTCCTCCTCCGGGAGTCTGGGAGCGGGGCCAGGTCCTCGGCAGGCAGGATGTGCAGCATCAACAGCGGCCCTGGCATTCCTGCAGGCCGGGGGCTTTTCAGGGCAGGGGCTGTGTGAGGTTATTTGGACAGGAGAGGGGCTTTCTGCTGCTCCAGAGAGCCTTTAGGGGCGGGGTCTGTGTGTCAGGGCTACAGTCACGCTGAGGTTTTATCAGCGCTGGGAGAGTTTTAAAAGCTTACCCACAGCCCCCCCAGCAGGGCTAACATCAAGCTCCAGACACACATTACTGTCACTGCTTTCCCAGTCTGAATGTAAACACAGATTGGGGGCGATGTTTGCTAACTTAGTGATAAACTCTGGCAGCTGTAAACAGGATGTCCGTCCTCTACAATCATGTTCCCTGCTGGCTCCCGATAGCTCACTGGGTGTGGCAGGGCTGCGGTTTGTGTCATCCCCTGAAGCTTACTGTGGGATAGTGGAAACTGGCTATTGGTATAAAAAACGGTCTTCTTTTTAGCAGCACGTGTTACTCTGATGAATCAAAGGTTCACGTGGCAGAGGAGGGGTATGCTCCGAGCTCGCAGGAAGGTTGTAGCAAATGTTTGGCCAAACGGGGATACTCCACTGCCGTTCTAATTCATCAGGTCCTTTTGCTTTGCTTTTTGGGAGTGTTCCCTTTCCTGTAGCGTGTTATTTAGGTGGTCTGCTAAGGCTGAAATCCCTGTGTTCCTTCCAGAGGGAGTTTCTTTCCTACACCCCCCCCCCCCCCCCCCCTCTCTGCCGGAAACGCCTCTATTGGACTTCTTTGTTCACTTCCGCGACATAATGACATCATTATGTAACACTTGTGTTTCTATTGGTTAGCGCTTCAATACATTGTACGTTATAGCAGGCATAGCTAAATCTCTAATAGGTTGACCAATCACAATCCTGGCTCTGGTTTCAGACAGAGGGTGAAAAGATGTGCTGCAGCACATAGTTGGCCCCTTTAAAGTAAATCCACTTCACAGTCCAAACGCATCCCGGCGGATCGGAGGCGGACTTAGTAAAAACACAAGCGTTGTGCTCTTTTCTGAACCTACAGCCAGTCTGCTTTGGGCTTCGTGCACCACTGAGCAACTTTCACAGTTCTCTTTATACATGCATGGCATGCCTGCCGTGTCAAAACATCCGTCCCCCTGTGAGCCATCAGTCACCAGCGTGTAAATGCTGACATTACATTTGTTTTATTGTGCCGTTGGAGGCGGAGATGAGCTGTAAACACAGTGTGATGTGGTCGTGTGTAACTGTCATTTACTGCCAAGGCCTCGAGGTGGAATTACTATTATATTCAATAGCATTTGACATATCTCATTACCACTCATGGATCCAGTCCTGATGAGATATTTGCCTTAGCAGGAAATCTTCGTTTAACCACATTTCTAACACATGGCACTTAAAGGTGGGGTAGGTAAGTTTGAGAAACCGGCTCTAGATACACTTTTTGTTATATTCCATGGAATGCTCTTAACATCCCGATAGCAATGAATATCTGAAGTGCTTTGACAACAAACCCATTAAAAAATGTGATCCGTGGAAGCCGTAGCGCTGTAAAAAGCACGACCAATCATCTGAGCCGGCCCGGCTAAAGTAACTGGATGGCCTACCTGCCTGTCAGCCTTCCATCTGTGCACAACATTTTCTCGTGCCCTCATTGGTCATGTGGCGTTCGTGTGTGTTGGAGGAGGGGCTCTGTGAGGAAGTAGCAGATTTCTTCCGGCTGTGTATTTTCAAATTCTAGCGCACTCGAGCTGGCTTCTCAAATTACCTACAACACCTTTAAGTTGTTATATAAAAAATGTGATTTGTAAGGATATTACAGATATTGCATGTAATTGTCTTCTTTCTCGGTTAAGAAGTCTTTTCTGCATTAAAGGATGACTTATACAATGTCTCCCCCACCTCATGGAAGTTCTCCTCGGTGATGCCGCTGTCTTCAATGTGAAGAATGCTCTTGAGCGTCTGCAGATAGAGGAGGTCCACTTCCTCCAGGTCCTCCAGCTGCAGGGGGATGCAGCACAGCTGCTTCCACACCAGCGTGGCCAGGTGCAGGTCCAGAGGCTTCTTGGTGCGGATGGCCACGCCCATCAGGATGCCCAGGAACCTAAACTGCAGCATGTGCTCGTCCATGCAGGACGAAGGGTTGAAGAGGAACCTAGGGAAATGAATGAATATAACAATTGTTTAGCTGTGTTAAAGTTTGTTTAGCATGAGCATAACAACATACAGCATTACAGGCCAAGAAAATATTTGACAATGAGGGTTTCAACGACGATTTTCAAGTATGTTCAACTCAAAAGAGGTTTTCTCTGGCTTTCTAAAGCTTGTTTTGGAAACCTAATTGAAGTAGTATCTATCTTAAAGGCGGATGGAGCTACATTTGGAGCTACTTTATTTTACGCTTGTGTTTCAGAGAGTTCCGTCTTATATTTGCAAAAGGAATTGATGTGAGAGCAAAACTGACCTTGCTAATGTAACAAAGAAAGAGTGCAAAGAATGCCATGGTGCTTCAAAACAAATGTCAAAAAACTTAAAAGGTATTCATTTAAATAAATGAAAGAATGTAAGAAAAAAAATCATTCATAGCAAAGAAAACAATAGTCTAGTTTGAGGGAAAATAAATAATAATTTTGTAATCTTGTGTTTCTTTCTTCCCATATCTGAACAAAGCAACAGACTGCCACACTTACAGTACTGATCAATATCTTCAACAAAAAGAAATATCCTATTAATCCAATATATAGATTTTATATATAATAGTTGCCAGATTGTGACATTTTCAGTGAGACTATATGAATTAACTTAATTTAAAGACAGAATAATGTATCGCAGGGAAATGATTGGTAACATACCAATGTCTCTGCTTGCTTATCTCTTTGTTGACATATTATTCAACCCATATCCTTCAGAAGTGTTAGAACCCAGGCCTACATGCTCCCTCCTCACCTGTCTCTGTTGTAGCCGACCTCTGCCGTGGCGTTGGGGGAGGGGATGAGCAGGTCCACCACGCCCGACTCCAACTCCTACAAACACATGAACAGAACAAAAGGAGATAAACATCACTGGATCATAACACATCTAGCAACACCAGTGGCCTGTGCTACGAAGCAGGATTAGTTAGCGAGGTAACTTCAGGGTTAACTCGGAGTTTCCGATCCTACGACGCTGGTTCACTTCTTACCGGGGTAGATCTCCATGGTAACTGATGCTGAACACCTAACCTGCTCCGGGGCTCAGTGTGCGGAGTTTAAAGCTATTGTAGAGGCTAAGCCAACGCTTTAAGCCTCTGAGGATCCGCTTACTGGGTGTAATTGACGCACACAAGTTTGCTGCCGAATAAAGGTCAGAAACAAAGTTTCCAGTTTGAAACAGTCCATTTATTTCCATTTACTTGCTTCTTTCCATATTCACCACACGATATTACCGTTTACACAATACCTTTGCTTTGCTTGTAATCCCGTGTTTGTGTGTGTGTGTTCTCCGTGTGTGTGTGTATTCCGTGTGTGGTCAAAAACGGTATGGGCCTTCCGGCGGAACCTCTCCCCAACACACACAGGTTCCTACCTTTATACCCACAGTTAATTGGCTCCTACACACCAGCCACTAATTGATAGTACAGGTGTCAATTGAAAACAATTAAGGAGCCAAATGTAAAAATCATTTTTCAATACATAGAAATGCACATCCTACACTTCCTGTACTAAACATAGTTTAGTAATAGGTCGCACAATAATGTTGGTCTTGGTCTGTAGCTTGACGGAGCGCACCAGTCCTCCTTCGTCAGGAAAAACCTCCAATACTTAGTAGTCCATCTTCCAGAATCAGATCCAGCTTGTAGATGGAACTGTGTCTGCTGACTGTTCCCGTTTCAGATGTGAAAGAAGTGATTTCATCCTTAAACCTATGCTGCTGACCGTAGCGTATTATAGCCAACTCAGCTTCCAAGGGATCTTTAGGTGTCAAGATGTGACTCTCCGGGTTGACTTTGGGTTTCAGTCTTTCCACTTGACCAGCTTGTGCAGAGGGATTCATATCCTTTCTTTTACGACTCAACTCCAACAGAATTGTCTTCAGCCTGAGAAACCAGGCCACCGACAACTTGAGCCTTTTCCAGTCTGAGAAGTAAGTCATGAGCTGGTCTGTTGCATCAAGTGATTCATTGACTATAATATTAACCGAGGTATCTTTTCTGACTTCTGGGTCAACCAAATCCAATATGACATCACCGCCATAATATGTAGGCCATTCCTTTTCAGATTTTACAAGAAACGTGGGACCCTCAAGCCAACTGCGGCTCTTCAGAAAGTCCGGGATCTTCATTCCTCTGGATGCAGCATCAGCTGGGTTGTCTTTGGTTCCTACATGCTTCCATTGATATGGTCTTGAAACCTCTCTTATGGTTGTGATCCTATTTGCCACAAATGTGTGGAAACTCTTGTCCTCGTGGCTAATGTACTTCAGAACTGAAGTACTGTCTGTCCAAAACACAGACTCATCCAAATGAAGTTGAAGCTCTGATTTTAACATCATATCCACTCTGGCAGCCAGAACAGCAGCTGTTAGTTCCAGTCGTGGAATAGTCACCATTTTTATGGGTGTAACTCTAGCCTTTCCTAATAGCAAAGCAACATGAACATCGCCTTTGCAGTTCATTAGCCTGATGTAAGTTACAGTCCCGTAGCCATTTTCACTGGCATCAGCAAAGTGATGTAGTTGAGAGTGTATGGGTTCACCGAAGTCCTTTGGCTTCATACACCTGTCCACTTTGAGTGATGCCAACAGCTTAATGTCCTCCAACCACCGTCTCCACTGGTGTACGATATCTGGTAGAATGGCATCATCCCATCCACAGCTTCTCCTGCAAAGCTCTTGTTGCATTATCTTGGCTGGCAAAGTGACTGGTGCCAAAATACCCAAAGGATCACACACCGAGCTTGTTGTGGACAGCATGCCACGTCTGGTTAGAGCCTGCTGTTTCACTTCCATCTTAAACTTAAAGGAATCTGACTCGACGCACCAGAGTAGTCCCAAAACTCTCAAGAGGGAGATTGTCTCTATCCAGATCCAGGTCCTTTAGCTCTTTAGCCTTCTGCTCTTCCGAGATTGTCTGCAAAACTGCCCGACTATTGCTGATCAATTTTTCCAGCACAAAACCTCCTCTTTTACAGAGAGCATTAAGATCTTCAACCATTTGTATTGCTGCCTTCTCTGAGCCCAACCCCATCAAACAGTCATCCACATAGACATTTCACTTAACTGCTTCAACAGTCTCAGCAGAAAAGTCAGACTTGTTGTCGTCAGCAGTTTTCCTTAGCGCATAGCTAGCGCAACTGGGAGAAGAGACAGCCCCAAACAGATGCACCGTCATTCTGTATTCCTGGATCTCTCTGGTGAAGTCTCCCTCTGGCCACCAGAGAAAACTAAGGAAATCTCGGTCTTCTTCTGTGACTTTGACCTGGTGAAACATAGCCTGTATGTCACCCATGAATGCCACAGGTTCCTGCCTGAAACAAGTGAGAACTCCAGGCAGTGAACTGGTGAGGTTGGGACCTTGATAAAGTACATCGTTTAATGTTGTTCCTTTAAATGTGGCACCACAATCAAACACCACTCGGAGAGAACCTTTTCGTGGATGGTAAACACTGTGGTGTGGGATGTACCATCATTTCCCACCGCCACAGTGCTGCTGTGTTGGTACCTTTTCAATCACTCCATTAAAAAAGCTGGCATATTCCTTATGCAACATTGGGTTACTCACAAATATTTTCCTCAATCCAATAGCCTTTGCTTTGCCACTGCAAAGTTGTTTGGAAGAAGGACGTCAGGTGTCTTAAGGGGCAACTTCAGGCTGTACCTGTTGTCCTGTAGTGTTGCAGATGTATTCATGATTTCCATACATTTTTGGTCTTCCCTTGACATCTCTTTTTCCTCTGAGGGCTTTTCATTAAAGTCATGATTATACTGACTGCTAAGCATGCTCCAATTTGGAAATAGAAATCCTATTCACCACAACAGAAGCTTGCTCCATGTCAACAACGCTGCCATTGCTGCTTCCATGTAAAGGACCATTGATGGCCCATCCCACCACTGTTCTTATAGCGTATGGGCCATTTCCACAACTGTTGACAATTTCCCAAGGTTCCAATATCTTGGGAGCATTGGTTCCAATCAACATGTCAACATTGGCATTTATGCTGGGGATATGAACTTTTGACAAATGATTCCACCTCTGCGGCTGTAGCAATGTGTTCTTTGGTTACTGGCATTTGCTTCTGTGTGAGGACTTCTGGAAGAGGATAAAAGTTATTTTCCTCAAGACCAGATACCTCCATCCCAAATAAGGAGTAAGCTGGAACGACCTTTTTCTGTCCCATAGTCTTCAAAAGAAAATTAGTTCTTTTTCCTGTGATGTTTAATCTGTGCATGAGATCTTCTGAGCAGAATGTGGCTGTGCTTCCAGGATCTAAAAATGCATAGGTCTGTATAATCTCACTTCCCTTTGTGGACTTGACCTGCACTGGAATAATTGAAAGAATGCAGCCATCATTTCTGGCCACTGTACGTCCACATGTCTGAGGGGGGTTTTGTGATTTAGCGGTTTGTCCCAATTCCACATTAGATGTATTTATGTGGAGCGCAGTAGGATGTTGCTTTTCACAAACCTCACAGATCAAGCGTTGTTTACAGTCCCAATAAACAAGCATCCAAAGCAAATTCCTTTCTCCTTTAGAAATTTAATTTTGTCTCTGTGCTTCCTTTTGCTGAACTGCTTACATCTGTCGAACACGTGAGTGTTGTGATCACAACAATGACACACCAAGCTCTCCTGTGGTTTTGAGTTATTTGTCGTTTTAATTCCGACCTCACTCATTGGGAATACTGTAGCGGCAAAACTACTTCCTTTTAGGGATGCCAGCGATTATTCGAATATTCGCTACAGTCTTCATAATCGAATATTATTTTTAAAAATCGATTTTATTTATATATATTTTTTTTTTATTATTTATGTTTTGTTTTTTTTCTGGCTTAGTTTCAACCAAAATATATGCTAATAATAGTAATAGTATTAATAATTGTAAATGGTCATTGGTCACACCACCAGTTTGTTTTACTGTAAACTTGGAGGAAGCCTGCGTGCAGAGCAGACTGCTGCTGCAGCAGCTACACACCGACCCGCCCCCGCCCCCCCTCTCCCTCACACGTGCGACTAAAGATGAACAAAGCGGAAGGTAAAAAGAGTTCCTCCTCGTGGAACTACTTCGAACTTACAAGTCCAAAGGAAGTTAAATGCAAGCTCTGTGAAAAGACGTTGGTCTATCACAGCTCAACCTCAACAATGCGTTCGCATTTGAGTGCGAAGCACGCCAAAGAGGTTACAGAGAAAGACGCAGCACAGCTGGCCATTACCAACTTCACTTCAAGGCCACGTCGTTGTGATGACATGCTTGTTTGTTGTTTGTACTGTTAAACATGTTCCAGTAAAGACTCAGGACTCCCTGGAAGAAGAGATCCTGTATCTCAATGGGACATTCCGGGATAAATAAAGGATTAATAAAAAAAAATTTAAAAAAAATAAAGCAATGGAATTCCTTTTTTTTTTTTTTTTTTCCTCTCCCGCGGGGGGGAGGGGGGGGGGTCGGTCGAATAATCGATTATTATTCGCCAGGGCTGCCGAATAATCGATTTTGATCATGGTCAGTTTCTGGCAACCCTACTTCCTTTCATTCTATCCTTTGATTGTGGCTGAAACATGTTGGAAGATTTTATAGCAACTGATTTATGTCCTGAATCCTCGATGTCTCCAAAGATCGGATCAGAAAGGACTCGTACATGTCTCTCAATGAATTTGACCAAGTCAATGAAATGAGCTCTGTTGTTTGAGGCTTCGTTTCTCCATTGTTCCCTTAGTTTGTATGGCAACTTGAAGACAGCCATTTTCATATTGGAGGGCAAACCCAACTCATGCATGTACTGAAGTTCTTCCATAACATTAGCACATCCACGCAGAAATAAGGCATAGGCTTGTAGTGCTTTAATGTCTTCTGCCTTTGTTGTTGTTGGCCAAGCTAGAGCCGTTCCTATGTAAGCAGCAGCGATCTTGTACTCATTCCCAAAATGTTCTTGTAAAAGACTCTTTGCCACAATGTAGCCACATTCTGGCGCCATGTGCTGGCAGCTACGGACCAGTTCCTGTGGCTGTCCTTTTGTGAACTGTTCTAAATAGTACAGGCAGTCGGCTTTGCTGGCTTTGTTTTCCACTCCTTGTTCAAATGCTTTAATGAAAGCCTTGTACTGAAACAGGTCTCCATCAAAGATAGGAATGTCTCTTGCTGGTAGAGACAGTAAATGTTGCTGGTGAACAGCAGCTGTTATTTCATTTCGTGAATAAACCTTCAGGTGGAATTCGATTGATTTGCTGATGGTGATTTTCCTGTTGACTTTCCCATGCAGTTGATTCACCAGTTATCAACCCATGTGATGTTCCCAGATAATGTTGCTTTTGTACATACGCATCTTCCTTAAATGCAAACTGCCTTTCAGCTTGCTTTGGTCCCATGTCCATCTTTGTTGGTTTGCTGGAGGATATTTTCCATGATGTGGAATCATACTCCTTTGCCAGGGGGTTAAGTTTGTTTAACGATGCCAGTTTCCTTTTTTCCTTTTCCAGGTATGAGTTCATTCCATTTGTTGGTGCAAGAGAGGAACGTCGTGAATGTGAACCCTGTAAAACTAGATACAGCTAGCTCAGTTTCCAAATCAAGCTTTTCCTTTTTCCGCTTTAATTGTAGCTCCTGTTCCTCCAGTGCATGCCTCTCAGTTAAGCCTGCCATGCGAGCAACAATTGCAGCCTTTTCTGCTGCTGCTATAATTTGTGCAGATGAAGTTGTACTTGACTTTGTACTGCCGTCACTTTTGTTTGAATATTTACCAACATTAGAAACACTGTCATCAGGGTTGATATCATCATTATTATCACCAGTACCTTCAGTTTCACAAACCCACACCTTGATTTGGACAATAAATGTATCATTGAACATCATTTTGGCTTCAAACCATGTTTCATGTCTTTCCCTTTTATCATGTGGCAATAAACCCATTAAAGTGTCATGCATAGACCTGGCTTCAACACACAATTCAATATAACCATCAAGAGCATTTAGAACCTTAGCATGTTGTTCACCACTTAACATCAAATCTTTTATATTTGTTCTTAATTTGCTAGCTTTATTTAGCTCAGCCTTTCTGCCATTTTTCAACCTCAAGTTTTTCCGCAAGTGCTTTGGCAGAGAGTTTAACTACCCGCTTAGTGCTTTGCGCATCACTACAGCTGGCCACGCTATCCAGCTTGCCAGCTGCTGGCAGCGCGTAATCTGACGCGCTGTCAGCTGCTGGTATGTCCGCAGCGCGCTCCTCCATATTTGAATGTCTTAAAGGTCCCATGTCATGCTTTTCCGGTTATTACCCGTCCCCTTGTGTGTTATGAAGGTTTTTATGCATGTAAGCGGTGTGCAGAGTCAAAACCCTCAAAGTACACCCTGTGTGTAGTAAAACTAGCAAGTAAGCAAGTAAAACTCTAAAACAGAAAATACCTCCCCAAAACGCCTTGTTGGTGAAACTTCATTGTTCATTTTTTACTTCCTGGGTGCTGTGTCGTAGAAGCACCCAGTAGCCACGCCCAGAACTATGACGCGATACGGTCATGTGGTACCCGGAACCAAATGGGCCAATCCGTGGAGCCGTTACGTTAAGCCCCCGCTGATTGGTCCAAATTGACCAATCCACGACTTCCTCACGCACTCAGTGCAGGCAGCTCTGCTGATCTCTCCTCCCTGGCTGCAGGCTGATAACAGACAGTTGGGATCGCGGCGAAATTCTCTCTGCAGACCCATTCTCACAGCGTTTAGCAACCTTTTTCTTCTCAATATCAAGCCACACTTATTGTTTTTACTTCGGCTGTGACTTTGTGTGTGCTCAGGGTGAGTTTGGCTGTGTTCCGCTGTGTATCGCTAAACAAGGAAATCACACCTCCACGGAGCTCAGCGCGATTCACAACGTCCCGACTGGTCCCGACCAATCGGAGCACACTGGGCTCACAGGGAGGGGGGGGCAAGAGCTGCAACGAGCCGTTTAGTGGAGAGAGTGAATACACATACTTTACAGAGATGCTGTATGCGAAACCAATGTGAGTTTGGAAAATTGCACGGTATAAATCTATTCTAGTAGACCTCAACAATGGAATTATGATCAGTGGAAATGGCCATGACACCTCTCCTTTAAAGTCAAACGGATTGTCACAAATCAATCACACGATATTACCGTTTACACAATACTTTTGCTTTGCTTGTAATCCCGTGTTTGTGTGTGTGTGTGCTCCGTGTGTGTTCTCAGTGTGTGTGTTCTCCGTGTGTGTGTTCTCCGTGTGTGTGTGTGTTCTCCGTGTGGTCAAAAACTGTATGGGCCTTCCGGCGGAACCTCTCCCCAACACACATAGGTTCCTACCTTTATACCCACAGTTAATTGGCTCCTACAGCTATCAAGTCATATTACAGGATAAAGGAAATACAGTTTAAGCTGCCGTATGCCGGGAAGACGCCGACATGTCGCACTTATCATTCATATCACATCATCGATCATATAATATATCATATATGTCCTTATCTGAGTCAGCTTCTCGAGCCGTATCTGGCCGTGCAACATTTACAGTGTCACATACTGTATGCAGAAGTACTATTTTAAGCAACACGTTAAATTGAAGAAACACTCAAATGCAATTAAAGTCAGATCCACTCATGTATTAGACGGGGCAGTGATATCATAAACTGTTAATGTACGCATTCAAACACTCTGTAGTTTATTTGATTATTTCCCAGCTGTTCTGTATTCACCTATGTGGTTTGTATCCCGGTTTATCTGTTTAAGTCATGGATGTTTAAAGTTTAACTTCTTCATATTTGTCTAACCTGATATTTACTTTTCATTCATGAAGTATGACGCTGCGCTGTCAGTACGCTTCTCCATGTTTGTGATTGGTCAAATGTTGCTAACCCCGCCCTTTTCATGTGAACGCGCACTCCGCTGAACTGAGAAACCCTGGGTTGATTTACCGAGTTGATAACTAGCATCGTAGGACCGCTGAGCGAGGGCGCGTTTGTTAGGGTTAGTTAAGATAACTCAAACATATCCAGGGTCTGTTGAACTGGCTTCGTAGTACAGGCTGATCAAGAGTACATTTAACAAACAAGTACTTCTGCTCATACCTGACACATCTCTGTGATGGTGTCGTCAAAGACCCCTCCTGCGTCGTCAGCTCCCTCCCCCACCAGTTTGACCTTCCAGGCCCTCGAGGGCAGGCGGAGGTCCGAGGCGTTCAGCTTCACAACCTGACGGGCGATCTGCACGAAGATGGGTTTACACTTCCGTCCTCTGCAGAGAGTCGGAGTACAAAAGGGGAAAAGAGTCAGATTTCAACACATCACAGAAACATATCATAAGATTTTCTTTAAATGAGTATTACTATATTTCAGTTCTTTTTTTATTGGCATTTCATATTCCATTTTTTATATCTGCAGTTAGGTTATTAGGAGATATTATATAATGTGTTTTTATCTGTTGTTATCATCTAATTCTATGCAGTATTTGCTTTATATAATAATGTATTTAATAATGTATTTGACTGTATTTACATGTATGAACATGTTTTTCTATAAAAGCCCAAAGTACCTGATAACACTTTTCACAAATAAGCTCAAGGCTTACACAAAAATGCAAACCCACCAACCCTTTGTTGTTGCATATTTCATCATATAAATTGTCCCTCCAAACTAGCGAACCTCTGTACTTCTGAGTCCATACGTGAAGACTAAGCATATTACTGACCGTGTGGAGATGCGTTTGACGGTGATCTGGGGGCCGTAGTTCTTGCCCTGCACCATGGTCTTGCCAATGGAGCGCACCATAGGCAGGGTGTACACTCTGGGGGCCAACAGGGGCCTCAGCTGGCCCTGCACGATCCCCCAGGTACCCGCGTTGTAGTGGGACGTACAGCTCTGCAGAGAAAGAATGACATTGCTCATCATTACATACTGTGATGCACAGTACATGGATTGGTAGTGGACTCGTGTCGCGCCCTTCTAGTGCTGCGACCACTTGAAGCCCTTTCACACAGCAAGAGATGAACCCATTCACAAACACATTACCATGGTTCCACACAAGGCGCCTAACTGCTTACACTCACACACTGATGGCTGTGATCTTGGGAGTCATTGAAATGTAAATCTTTCAGAATATTATGCTCAATTCATTTAACAAAAAGAAAAGACATCTCCTTAAAGGTCAGGGCTTTTCAGTTGCGTAGATAGATCATTCCTTTAATGTGCACAACAAGCTCTTTGCATCAGGTGACTCCTCGTCATTATTGACATTTTCCTTTTCCGTGTTGTCTGCCCACCTGGTTGTTGGGGCTGAGGTTGAGCAGTCTCCACGAGGAGTACATGAGGTCGGAGAAGTGGTAGAGGAGCCTCAGGCGAGCCCTCACCGCCTCGATGCTGATCTCTTTCAGCACGCTGTACTGAGGAGGCACCGCCACGGGAAGACCCAGCTGGAGAGGGACCGACGAGCCTGAGGAGGAGGAGGAGGAGGAGGAGGAGGAGGAGGAGGAGGAGGAGGAGGAGGAGGAGGAGGAGGGTAATAAGTCAAGGGGAAAAAGATTGGAATAAATATTGATGAGGGTCTACCACAAGTCACATTGGACACATTATTCTTAATATAGCAAGTCGTTTAGTTGTGGTTGAATTGTATATAGAATTGTAGGTGTTCTATTAGGTGTGTGCACATGAGGACTCAACACTTTCTAACCACAATACATTCAAATCCTCATCCATCATTCATCAAACTATGTTGGTGCCTCATCCGACAGCACTGTGCTGTGCCCCGCTTTGGTATTTACTTCACGTGCCAGCAGCACTGCAGGGAAACTGACCTCCAGGATAAAGTGTCTGCTAGATAGATGCCATTACAGGGACAGTATGTTGCATGTTAGGGTGTGTGTGTGTGTGTGTGTGTGTGTGTGTGTGTGTGTGTGTGTGTGTGTGTGTGTGTGTGTGTGTCTAACCTGGTGCTCGAGGCGGCACAGAGGGAGCCGTCCAGGCAGCGCTGTGGCAGCGTCCGGCAGAGATCTGGTGGACGTTCTTGCCCTGCACCACTGTGGCCATTGTGGGTTCTCTGACATGGTTGGTGTGGCCCAGGCCGAGCTACACAAATGTAAACAATTACTTAAATTAACAATTGGAAGCAAAATATCAACCAAATTATACATGTGAATAATTTACAGTCAAAGAAATTGTGTGAAAACTCCATCTGGGAATGAGAACTGTGATGTTTTGATATCATTATCTGGTATCAACTATGATAGAAAACTACTTAAAACATATCTTTAAAAGTGGTGATATATATATATTATATATATATATTATATATATATATTATATATATATATATAAATATGGTGCTCAATTTCTAACTGAATGCCAAGAACTCCTTAATCCAGAGGAGACACTGGCTGTGAAGTTAATAATTGCATCATGACAATTTTCTATTTTCAGTGTGTGTGTGAGTCAGCACTTCACCTGCCCCTCCGAGTTGCTGCCCCAGGTGTAAACGTCGCCGGTTGAGGAGAGCACCAGAGTGTGTTCGGCTCCGACAGCCACATCCTGGATGTGGATCCCTGCCAGGGCCGGCACCTGCTGGGGCCGGTTGTGGTTCCTGGCCCGGCCTTCTGGTAAGCCAATGAGGCGGTCTGCAATCAGGGGAGGAAAACAAAATAAAAAGAATAATAACATGTTAATAAAAGAAAAGGGTCTTAACATGAATTGTGAAAATATTGCACTTGCGGTTGACTGCAATCATTTTATATAATTAGGGTATATGAGTAGGAAATAAATAACCAAAGCTACACGAATAGTAGTAGTATCTTTTCATTTTAGAGATTTCTGTATGCCGACAAAACTCTTAAAATAATCACATCCAAAACAATTCAACATTTGGTAATCACTTCAGATCTAATCATTTAAATTAAGCATCAAACCATAAGGTACCTTGGCCAAACGTGTAAATGTTGCCATCTTTGGTTAGAGCAACTGAGAACTGTGTTCCACAGGCCACTTTATTGATGCCGATTCCACACAACACGTCCACTTTCTGAGAAATCACAAATTTAAAATAAGCATTCATTAATTCAGTCAAAAAGAACACATTCTCGGAGGTGAAACATCAAGTGTTGAGTGTTCAGGAGAAACAGCAGGCCTCACAGAATCACAGCTCTCACCTGAGGGGAGGACTTGGCTGTGGAATTGCCAAGTCCCAGTTTACCGTAGTCTCCGTCACCAAACGCCCAAACCATCATTCCATCAGCAGAGACGACTAAAGTGTGGTTCAAACCGCAAGCCACCTGCGGAGCAAGGCAATTTAACGCTGAGATGCAATCAATGATATTTGTTAACCATTAAAAACTCAGCATCTTGTTTTAATTAAATAGATTTGACTATTTTCTACATCTCATCATCTCTCCATGGTCATTTCTCAATGTTCTTTCCCACCTGTCCGACTTGGTAGCCCTCCAGAGCGGTGACCTTCTCTGGTAGCTTCTTGTTGGAGGTGTTCCCCAAACCCAGTCTGCCGTAATCCCCATTACCAAATGTGAAAAGCTTTCCATCAGCGGTCACCACTGCCGAATGTTTGAACCCACAGGACATCTAAAGGGCAGAGAGCAAAGAAAGGAACATTGTGACTGCAAGTGCCAAAGTGATATATTACCATTAAGTGCACGAGACATAGTCGAATGCAGTCTGTCCTCTGACGGGATGAGTTCCTGAGCACTGACCTGCACCACCTCCTCTCCTTGCAGAGCTTCGATCTGTCTCGGTCTGCGCTGGCGGTCGCTGTTCCCGTGGCCCAGTTTACCGTAGTCCCCGTCCCCCCAGCTGAACACCTCCCCGCTCTCAGTCAGAGCCATGGAGTGACCGTCACTGCCACAGGACGTCACCAGCTGAGTCACAACGAAACCTGAGGGGCAAAGAGATGACCAGTCAGGACGGAGGTCGCTACAAAACTACTAACTACTAACACATTAGTAGCTTTTCCTAAAGCATTCAATCAATCTAGGTATCGCCCATTGGATGCTCCCCTCTCATCAGGGCAATGAGTACGTTTCCAGGAAGCCAGTGATGTGTCAGGTTTGAATCAACACTTTCAGGTTAACGGTAGTGAAAATTAAATCAATTCAAAACTTTCTCAAATCAAATCTGATTATATATGTTTTGAGCCTTAGTTGTTTATACATTATTAGATTCAAGTAGTGATTCAAAAGGATTTAGATTTGATGATATGTTGGCAAACCCCAAGAGGACACGTGAGCACATCCTATTTTCAAACACACAAACAATTATGAACCAGCATTTCGGCGATATGCATCTAACAGCATGCGTGATAAGGTATTTCCGCTTCACCTTGCAGAGCTGAGATGACGGTGAGGACATGCAGGTCGTCAGAGTTGCCCTGCCCCAGGCGGCCGTAGCTGCCCTCCCCACAGGCCAGCACTGTCCCGTTAGGCTGGATCACAAAGGTGCAGTTCTGACCACACACCACCTGAAGGAGCAAAGGTTTGAAGAGGAAACAGATGCAGGAAATAAAACAGTGATAGTACTTTGGTCAACGGTTTCTCTCTAGTCCTAAACAACGAGATCCTATATGCATAATGGGCTTTATTTGATGATACTACTTTACTTGTTTACCCCTTAGATGCACAAGTGGGTCTTATTGGACCTGGTGAGGTGGTTTTCTTGAAGTATCTTTGTAATTATCTCCCCATTGACATCAGGACAGCAGATAGCTTACACACCTTCCGGCGCAGACTGAACACTCATCTCTTTCGACTCCACTTCGAGCGATAGAACTATTAACAAAGCACTTATATACTAATAAAGGACTGGCTTATCTACAGCCAGTTGAGTAGCACTTGAAATGTTTTAGCTCTATGAAGCCTGATGTACTTATGTGATTCTGTTTTCTTCAAGTTTCTATCTTCTTGGTCGAATGCACTTATTGTAAGTCGCTTTGGATACAAGCGTCAGCTAAAGGCAATGTAATGTCATGTAATTACATTTTTGTATCATTTCATATTCCAGCTATTCCTCAAAAACATGTTTTGGATATCATGCCATTCACATTTTAAATTTACATTTTAAGATATTGTAGTTTTTGTATTACTACCCCAAGCTTCCATAAGTGGGTCAAAAATGCAAGGCGCATGCATTTTCTATGGGATCCTATGATTCTTATCACCTGTTGCTGTCAGGAATACATTCACTGTAGACCACAAGTGACACCGCTCAGGTTTTTTACACAGCAAGATCTGATACCTTTCAGTATAATAATAATAATAATAATAATAATACATTATATTTGTATAGGGCTTTTCAAGGACTCAAAATCGCTTTTCAATATAAGGGAAGGTTAGGGTGGGGGGAATAGGACTGTCACACTTGATCAACCGGCATGTATTGATGGGGAGTGGGCTATGAGTAGACAAGAGGAGAAGAGATGAGTTTTGAAAAGGGACTGGAATGCTGTGAGGGTCTCAGAATAGCGGAGATCTTTGCATCAATAAGTTCAAAACGGTTTTTTTCAAAATGTAAACTTTTTTTCTAAAATTATAAATTGTGAAAAATTAAATATATTATAGAAGTGATTGTTCTTAACCAAAATGACAATAATGGCATAAAAACACATTATTCTAATACGGGTCCTTTTAGACCCACTTATGGAAGAGTGTAGCGTCCAGTCACTAAAATAATACTTCATCGTCAAAATAACCATTGTTAACTAATTATTCCTCACTTACCTTACCCTTTATTAGCCTCAAGTTTAAAACACTTTGGACACATTAACTCTTTTAAATATTAAGGTTTGTGGAATAGTGATCATTTGCGTGGATTAAAGAGTCTTGGGTTATGCTACAGTTTGTAAACAGATGTTTTGATACATTCATACTGTAGTACAGTTTTTGTTAATGTACTTAAAATAATCAATCATTTTACATTTTTTTGTTTCTTATTTGACCCTGGGTTAGGGTTAGGGTTAGGGTTAGGGGTGCACGCAAGAAAAACAAAGTCAAGGTGAAACCCGGTGAGTAATAGATATTCAGATTACCTTTTTGTGGGTGAAGTATTCCTTTGAGGCAAAAATATGCAACTAATAGTGCCAAATTGTATCGTAAACCAACACAAGCACAATATAATAAAATCACACTTTTGACCCAAGGGTTTTCATTTTGCACAAATAATCTTCTACATAGATTCGACATCCTTCACTGTGATGTAACTGGATGTGATGACAAGCAACTGGCTGGTGTGGTTTATAAAGACATGACATATTTACCTGTTGTGCCTGAGAGAAGGACGGGGCGCTGGTCGGCACCAGGATGTTTCTGCCGGCCTCTGCCAGCTGGCCGTGTCGCCCTGCGCCCCACAGATACACATCACACTTCCCCCCAAGGTGCCAGTCCTGCAAACACGTATGAAACATAGCAGTTATAACCAGCTGAGTCTGAGGGGAACAGACCAGACACACCACTTATTACAGCTAGTCTGAATTACCTCTGGTCTGGAGGTGGCCCAGGACATGATCTGTTCATCCACCCCATGCGCCCATTTACTGTTGTCCTGGGAAAACAGAGTGCAAACACAGTTATCACACGCACCAGTAGGTGTTGATTACATTAGGAGAATCAGCAGCCCCCTCCCTCACCATGAGCAGAGTCATCTCCTCTTTGGGCACAGGCTCCATGTCGGGAACAGAGAAGGACTCGGAGAAGGTGGCTCCTCGAGCGAGGGCCTCTGCCGCCTTGACGGTTGTAGAGAAGCATTCTAACCAGGCCCACTCGCTGGCAGACCAGACTGCGGTGCCGGACTCTGGGGGGCAGTGGCGGAAGCTCGGAGGCACAGGGGGGCGACACAGGAGCAGGTCCAGGTGGAGACCCACAGCCAGGGAGGCCAGGCACTGCATGTAGGCGCTGTGAACGAGCTGCTCCCCACATACAACGTGGGGCTGGGAGAGGATATGAGAAGGAAACATTAGCAATAATAAACTAAAATAACACTAATGTGCTTTAAAGTCATTTCAGTCATCTTCCTTTGTTTTTGTTTGCATGTATTATTTGTAACTTTTATGCATCATTCCTATAATCAAAAAGGGCCTGCTTCCTCAGCGGAGAGCCAAATGGAGACGGACCACGACAGAAAGCAGCACGGGGCTCCATTCAAACAGCAGGCGAGGCCATAAAGAGCAGCACCACATGCATCATTCCTGCAGCTCACGCTCTGCTTCACACTCGGGACCAATTCCAACCCGCCGCCTCTCCCTGAACATTTCCACTCAATTTGCGTTTGTGTCAACAGTCCACCGCATTTAGTGCCGTGATAAACCAGCTAGTGGGGAGTGGAAGTGTGGTAGTAAACCCTCCAATAGGAAGTCTGCACTGGTCCCGACTTTACCAACTGCCCTGCCTGAACATGTGCAGCGCTGTTTGGGATTGGAATGACACAAGCTGTTTCAAATTGTTCTGTAAAACATTTAGTAATACACTTTACAACATAAGTTAATTTAGTATTGTCATACAGATGTTAACTTCATTCGGAATCAGGCCTCAGAGTTGGCTTGGATTATTTTAAGTATCAAAAATAAATAATATAATTACATACAAGAGCTGCAGCATTACAATGGGACCATTTCTGCCTCGATTTCACTCAAAATCACGTTTATATTCATACATAGAATGTATGTGTTAAGAAGACCAGCATCTCGGCATTGGGCTTCTTAATGTTGTGTATAACATTCAAAAAGCTCCTAAAAACTCAACTGTGTTAAACATACTGATAAATACATGTGTTGCCATCACCACCGCCATGGCGATATAATGATCAGGTAACATGATAACAGCCACCATCTGCTGGCTGACGTGATAAAAGCCCAGGGTAATAATTAACCTGGGCTACAGTGTGTTGGATGGTCATTGTTGACTGAGTAATAGAACAGGTGTATCATCAGGTTGCCATCACACAGCGCTGGAGAGGCTGGAGGGATGTTGTTATTTACAGAAGGTTCAAAAGCTGCCATTAGCTAGATGTAGTGTAATTATACAATATGGTTGTACTTTCAAAGATTTTGAGAAATGGGCCATTATTGCATGCGTACGGGAAAAGATAAAGGAGTAATAATAACATAGAAAATGCTTTGAACGACTTAGATCTATCTAAAACCCTTTGTGCTAAAAAAAAGTGTGTTTTGTCTTGTACATATCTAGATTATTAAATACTATAATGTATTAAATGTTGTGAGGCTATACATAGAAAACTGTCTGTACCTTCTCGTAGGCGTACTGCTCCTGCAGCATGACAGGCAGTCTCTCCAGGAAGGCCCTCATGCAGGGCGCCATGCTGAGGCCGACCACGCCCTGCTTCTTCAGGGCGGTGCGGCAAGTGGCCAGCACGTGGTTGGATACCATGAAGTCTTTGGAGCAGTTCACAACCAGCACATCCTGGAATGCATCAGACCAGAGACAATAAAGATTCAGTGATGCCGATAGAAACATGGACACATACACATCAGGCTAAGACGACGTACCTTTGACCTGTTGGAGCAGACGGCAACACCGACATCTGGGATCCAGACTATATTTTGGATTGCACCTGAACCGGCTACTACGGACTGGAGCACTGAGCCGTCCTGTTGGACACACAAACACAAGATGAACCAGTTCTTCAATGCATACGACTTTTACCTGCAGTGTTTGCATTTGTGTTTGTGTCTTACCCTCAGGGACCAGATGTTCATAAGGCCTCCCACTCCTCCAGATGCCAGAGCCAGACCATCGGGGCTGAAGGCCAGCGTTCTCACCGGGGTGATGTGGCCCTTCAGCTGGAAAACACACGTTGCACCTTTACCTGACCACCGGGAAGACTGCAACACAGTGACAGCAGGTGAGTGGAAGAATGCAGCTTCTTTTCTCCTACGACTCTACGTTTGTGTGAAGAGATAAAACGGGTGTCAGAAATATCAAGAAGCCTAGACAACATGCCCTCCATCCTTCATCAAACGTACAGGAATACATACGCTTGCCTCCATCACAACAGTAGTATTGCAAATGAATAAAAGAAAAGCATTTATGAATATGTACCATGAATCTGGGTTTAGCTTCATTCTCCCACCATCCCTCCGACTCAGAGGAAACGGATTCTGGGTAACTGCAGATGTTTTGAGGAACAGTCCAGACTGAGACCAGGCCATTCTGGCAGCATCTGAAAATACACAGAGACACATTAAAACCCACAATAAATAGTATTTCATGTAGATATATCATCCATGCTTTAAAAAGGATACCACAGATGAGAATACAACTTATTAAAAACATTTCAAATGGGCCCGTTTGAATGTTAAGTTATTGTTGTAAATAAGCCGATGCAGTTAAATCCATATTCAGATCATTGAATGAAGTAAAATAAGCAACACCACTCTTTAAAAATACCCAAGTTAAAGTACTGTATTCAAGGTTCTTACTTATCTATTAAAGTATTAACAGCAAAGTTCATTGAAAGTGTTCAACTCAAAGTATTTGTTGTTGCAGCAGAATGGTCCAATTCAGAGTTATAACAGTCGGTAGTTAATTATATTATATGAATATTATTACCGATGCACTGCAGCGTACAGTATTACTGCTATAGCTGTAAGAAAAACTTTAAAAATATTCAAAGTAACTCGTATTAAGATTTGATATCAGATCATTAATGATGTAGTGGAGGAGAAGCCATTTCCGATTCAAATTGAAACAAGCAATAAAGGGAAAGTTCCTCAAAACTGTACCCAAGTACAATACTTAAGTAAATGTACTTAGTTACTTTACATCTAGCACATAAGAGAGCTTTTGAGAATATTGCCCATGTTCTGCTCATAACGACTCTTCTTGTAGACAGACAGCTAAATTGTCACATTGCCAAAGACAAAACGTAGACATTTTGAAGGAACTCATTTAAAGGATGATGGCAACATAAGTGTAGGATGTGAAGAGACACCTCATAAGTCAATCAGTGAGTGGAATCAAGTGTTTGTAGACAACCTACATGGCTAACATGTTGAGGGTCTTTGGGCCCCGCCCCAGCAGGCTGCACCAGGCCACACCGTTCACAGGGGAGGGGTGTCTCAGACTCTGCAGGCAGCGCCAACCAGAACCTGAGTCGGAGCCAGAGTGAGGGTCCGGACTGGCCCACAGCTTCACCGTCTCCTCTTTGGCACAGGTCAGCAGGATCTGACCCGTGGGACTCCACTTCATGCTGGTGATGGACTCCTGGGAAAACAACATGCAGAGAGTCAGTCCTGAGGGGAACTTCAAGAAAGAGTAGAAATAAGTCCAAATAGATTACCTTGTGTGCATCAATGACTACGATGGCTCCTTTTTCTAAGGGCTCTTTGGACCCTATCAGCAGCTTGCCATCGGCGTAGCCCACAGCGAAAGGCTTGTCCTCACTGTACCAGGCAATGTGCATCACTGCCACTGAGGGAGGAAGAAAACTCACTTTAACAGATGCAGTTTTACACTTCTGACAATCCGTCCTTTAGACCGTCTTCCCAGAGAAATACATAGATGTAGCCCTTATCAAAAGCTCCCTTTCCCTACCATCCTTCCTGTAGCAGTGCTCCAGCTCGGTGCGGTGCATGCTGGAGGTGTGCAGCACCTCGATGAGGCCCAGAGACCCGTCCATTCGTCCCACCAGCAGCATGTCCTTTGGTTCCCCGCACCACAAAGACTCGGCTTCCTCCTCAGGCCAAGCCAGCGCCGATACCCAGTGAGGCTGCACGTCCAAAATGCCCTTCCCACCTTAGAGGAGAGGTCACAGTTAGTGAGGAGCAATCACCCCGGTCATTTTATTTAAAAAAAAATGGAGGCCGTTATTAAAAAGGGAACAAAAAAGCTTGAGCCTTAAATGATTAACTTTGTAATTAAAAATGTTATGAGAAATAAAATTGAAGGATCCGAATGAGTTCCTACTTTAAGGAGGACGTATTATGCTAATTTTCCAATGTTTATTTAGTGTCTGTTCTGTGACATGTTTGCATGCTTTAATGCTCAAACATTTGCATTATTGGTTAGCTATTCTGCCCCTTAGCCTATCACGTACAATGTGTTGGTGCACAAGCCAATAAAAGGGCGAGTGTTATTTAGTGATGTCACTATGTTACGGAAGTAAACAAAGGAATCCAATGGAGGTGTTTGTGGCATGGGGTGGTTGTGGGGTTGTGGGAGAGAAAGAACTTTGGGATTTTAGACTTTGCAGCCATTTGCATGCACACATACCTATATAACACACTACAGGCGGGGGCACACCTCATAAGGCATACAAGGGCCCCTTTAATAGTCACACATTTCTATATCTACACAGCATTGCACACCGTGAAATGTAGTCCCTGCACTTAACCACCCCTGGTTCTAGGAGCAGTAGGCAGGCAGCAACTGTCTAAATCCCATTAAGGACTGAAGTCTAACTTCTTGCAGCCTAATGCAGACCAAACAGAGGGTCTCGTCATTGCGTCAGACAGTATAGCTCCGAAAGTTGCGAAGAGTATATAAAGGGTCCCTTTCCTCAGCTGTTCGGTCCAATCTACGAAATCTTGGTGTGCCATTTGATCAGGCAATGCATTTGGATCAGCATGTTAAATCACTGACCCGTACACGCTTTTCCATCTCAGAAATATTGCAAATCCTTACATTGGCTCCCAACTCGTTTTAGAATTGATTTTAGAAGCTGCACAACGCACACATTTAAAATAAACGGGAGTGTGAAATCATTTCTACTCTCCTACCTAAACACAATTAAAGCAAAGAATGGCACTACATATATATGCTTATTTGTTTCATTATAATTTAAGTCCCATCACATCCACTACTCCCCATTGGCTGACAACTTTGTTATCATGTCCAATGGTAGTTTTATGAAATGATCTTTTAAGGTCCACTATTATACTGTTTTTCAAAAATAGGTAACACTTTATATTAAGGTACAGAAATTCACCATCAACTAGTTTCTAACATGCATATGAGCAGTTATTACATGTAGAGCCCTGCGTGGAAATGCACTGGAGTATATGTGACCTTCTCCATCTCTACATGTAACAGCGTTACGTAATCGGAATACAAAAATCAAGTAGGCTAACTGTATTCAGCTGGCGTTACATTTGAAAAACGAGTAATCTGATTACAGTTACTTTGGTAAACCTGAAGTGAATACATTTTGGAATACTTATTGGAATTATTGGTGGAAAAGTTTCCTCACAAAATGTAATATTCATTACCGGCAGAACTGTGTACACACTGCACAGCGCTGCAGCATGTCTGTGAGCGAGAGAGCTGCAGCGTGTCTGTGAGCGAGAGAGCTGCAGCGTGTCTGTGAGCGAGAGAGCTGCAGCGTGTCTGTGAGCGAGAGAGAGATGCAGCGTGTCTGTGAGGCCCCGCCCCCGCACGCAGATGAGAGAGAGAGATCTCTTTTTAAATATATTGAAAGTTAGAAACGGAGATGGTTAGATAACATGAGCAAGATAACGTCTATGTAGCATTTCTTTATTGTCGAAATGATGACATTTTATAACGGGATCAAATCAGAGTGAATGGCCTGCTGCTGCTGAATGCATGGGGCTGGAAAAAGTTATTACATCGTTTCAGATAATAATAATAATGATAATTCATTCTATTTAGGGGCGCCTTTCAAAGCACCCAAGGACACCTTACAATGCATAACATATTCTAAGGAAAGGTTTTAAGACAGTACAAAGAATGCAGTCCGGGTGATGTTTTTTCTGTGGGGTGCAGATGAGAGAGCTGTCCAGAATGACACCAAGATGTTGTGTTTGAGTTCATGATAAGCCATGAAAACAGTAAAATACGTGTCTCCTGTTCACCAAAACATACCCATCTGTTATGGAAAAAGAAAGTATTCCAAAAGTATTCTAAAAGTAATCGGATTACTTTCAGAGCCATGTATTCAGTGTCTGATTACATTTCCAAAGTAACCCTCCCAACCCTGGCAGTAGGTCACTTAGGTCTTCAGACCAGGGCTGCTGGCTGTCCCACGGTCTCGTCAAAAAACTAAAGGTGACCGTGCCTTTCAGGCGGTGCTCCAACACTGTGGAACTCTCTCCCTATAGACATCCGCTCTGCAGTCTCTGTAGAAGCTTTTAAAAAACTACTGCAGACCTATCTTTTTACATTGGCTTTTATTTCTATTTGAAATGTGTGTGATGTGTCGTGTTATTATGTCTGTTCCTTTCAGGACTCCACGTGGTCTGTGTTTTGTTTTTATGTTGACCTTAAATGTCTGCCTCATGTGGTTATTGTATGTTTCTGTAGTCTTCATTTTAACTTTTGTTCTTACTTGTGAAATCTATTTCTGTGAAAGGTGCTATAATAAATAAACGTATTATTATTATATTGTACAGGGGCCTGGCGCCTTGTTCAGAAGTGCCCAGAAGAAAAATGGCTCCTTTTCAAACTAGGTGCCTTCTGGGCTTTGACACCGGGATCCTCCGATTCCCAAGCCCGACAGACTGTGCGACCTGCCACCCATTTGTTTTTTTAATAATGGGAATTGCACAACAATGAAGTTAAATGATAATGCACAGACACAGCTACATTTTAAGAGAGAAAATGTGCTTAGGGAATAAAAGTGATTTTTGGACGTTCATCCTCGAGGCGATTGAAAGTGTGAGGACAGATGGTTCAGGCTGCAGGGTGTGTGTGTGTGTGTGTGTGTGTGTGTGTGTGTGTGTGTGGTGTGTGTGTGTGTGTGTGTGTGTGTGTGTGTGTGTGTGTGTGTGTGTAAAGGAAGTGATCACTGGAGCACATTCAGAGCATTTACTTTTAATGGGGAACTATTACATCTTAATGCCGACCTCACGCAGCACTGAAAAAGTTGGGCCAAACCATTTTACGATCAGTTTCCCTCATTAAACTCAAAAGGAGCGTATCGTTAACATATCGTATAATTCAATTGAAGCAGAGCAGTTACCCCGAAGGAGTTATAAAAGACACATTCTTACCATTAACTTGCCAGATGTTGACCATCTTGTCCATGGCAGAAGCCAGATACTTCCCAGTGACGCTCCATGCCAGAGGAGACATGCAAGGGTCGCTGGGAGATCCTAAACCTGACATGCCCTCCTCGGAGCCGTCGCTGATGAGAGAAAACAGAGTAAACACCAAGGACAAGAGAGCTTTGAGCTGCAGGAAAAACAAAAGTCAAAGAATAGAACATCACCTCATAGTTGTTAATGGGAAATATTTAAACGTACTAACACCTCATACAGTTTTCATGGGCAAAGTGTTTGGCAGTTAGCATTCATTTTAATGTACTGTATGCCCAACAGGAACTTTGTATTAGCTCTGCGTGGTCTTTCTTAAAGGAGCCCTAGATTTGTATGTAGTGTCCCTCCTGGGACATGTCTCCATGCTCAAAACGGTCTTTATGTTTCTCATACTGCCTGAGCTGCAGCACTTCTTTTCACCCTCTGTCTGAAACCAGAGCCCAGTCTGCTCTAATTCCATCTAAGAATATTGATTTCGCAACAAAATGTCGCTCGAAATGTATTTTTTATGCAAGAATATTGATTGTTGCACCGTTCATTTACACTTCAAAGTATCAGGAGTAAGAACAAGAGACTGAGTATTTGAGAAAGCCTTACTCCTTATTGAAGATGCAGGTCTGCTGGAGGGTGTACTGGTTCTTGGTGACGTTCCACATCCTGACCGTCCCATCATTGCCACTCGTCGCCAACAGGCCTTTCTTACTGCACCACCCACATGTGATGACCTAAGGGAAATGCATAGCTTTGATTTAACCCCAAACTGTTTATAACCAAGCGAGGGAACCATTCCTAATCCTGTGATGACTCACTCTGCTCTGGTGAGCCTCTAGCTTGATGAAGGAGCACTTGCGCAGGTCCCCAGCCATGTCGGCGAAGGTCTGCGGTCTGTTCTTGTTGTTGTCCCGGTCGTGGGCGGCCAGCGTGCGAACCAGCTGCTGCGCCGCCCACTGACGGTGCTGCGAGGACAGCCTGGAGGACAGGCAACAGGCCGCAAGAGCGTTGGCCAGCTCCAGAGGCCCTACAGCGGAGGGATTATGGGAAGGATGGGCATATAATTGCGCAATTAGACCTGCTCGATACGGAACAAAAGGTGACACGATGGCCCGATGAGTGAGAGAAGGGACAGAAATTAAAATGGCAAACATAAAAACAAAAAAGGCACAGAAAAACCGAAAAGTGACAGAGAGAGGCAGTGCCAAGGTGGCAGGTGCATGAGTGTGTATGAAAGCCTGGCATACATGAAAATCATTATGAGGTGATTACAAATACATAATTAAACATTGCATTGACATTATATGTGTTAAAAAAAACACATGATGGGATAGAATCGCCAAAATGTAATAATGCAGTTTTTTGTTGTTCTTCCCAGAGCAGGGAACTGTTCAAAGTAAAGTTATATTCACAATTAATAAAGGCAGTGCTAGTTACAGATTTGTAATTACCCTTATGAGTGTAAATGTAAAGTATGGAAAGAAAACTACTTACACAAACAATATATTATATCTACTTACTTATCATAAATACTACCAATATAAAACATTATTCCAATAAGATGAAATGAAGAAATGCACATAAACAGTTGGATACCATGGAGGACCATCTTCTGTTCCTCTCAGTCTACAAACCTCTTTTCTCCATGTCAGCCTTGTCATAGGCAGGTCTGAGTCGGGCCCCTTTATCTGCCAGCAGGGCCACCAGAGCCTGAGTGACCACGAAGTTTGGAGACGTGACAAGTTTGTTCTCCTCGGCCACGCCTCGCAGGAAGCTGGGCAGGAACTTCCTCTGGATGGGGTCGTCCACTGTGGTCAGATTCATGCCGGTAGCGGCAGAGATCAGGTTCTGGAAAGGAAAGAAGTATTGGATTATATAAAGAGTATATGGGGCAGCAGCGTTACTTTTTAAACAGGTTACTCAGGGAATAATAATAATGATACAGCGGGGCAGCTTTCTAATGCGACTGCATCAGAGTCAGGCCATTCATAAATCCAATGTGTTGTTTTCATAGTTGACTGTTGGATCATTTTTACATGCTGTGACATTTAAGAATTGTTTATTTATCCACTGCGTCTGCTAACAGGAAGTGAGAAGAAAGGACTATTTATTGAGCAATATAACTCAGCTGAGCTGTTTTTCAAAACTAAATACAGCTTAAATCAAGCCATGATATAAAAACTAAATCAGCCGAATGATGAGTTGCATGATGTACCTGAGTGCAGAGCTGCACCAGCAGCTTGGCAGCGTTGGGGCTGTTGGAGGCCAAGCAGCCCACAGCTGTGCTGAGGTAAGCCAGACAGGAGATGGGTTTGCCCGACTTGGCGGCCCCGCGGGGCCTTTCAGAGTGACCGGAGCCCGATGTTGGACTGGTGGAAAGACCGGCTCTGCCTGCAGCCGCCAGACACATCAGCCTGACCAGAGTCCTGATGTCGGTCAAACCCAGAGACTCCAGACCGGCTGCCAGGCTGCAGCTGGAGCCACTGTAAGGGAGGGAGAGAGGGGGAGTATAGAGGAATGAAGAGAGAGGGAAGCCATGTATTACATAACAAATGGAGGATATTCTATTCTCAAAATATTCAAATAATCTTCCACTTCTTCAACCAAAAATGTAAATGGAGAAAATATTTTAGGAAGATCATTGCGTTATATCTCACCTAACTTATTGATTTTGAAATAGCCAGTCTTATTACGTGATAAACAAGGAAAGAGGTTGCAAATATGTGATCACATCAACACAAGTTGAAATACACTGTACCCGAGCAACTCATTTTGTCTAACAAGAATCCCAATTTCATAGTTATATTATTTTCGGTGCATTAGAACCACTTTTCGATACTATCATGGCATCTTTGCCAAGGTTGTACATTTTAAAATCTTATAAGTAAGAAAGAAATAAGTTGTACAAATAGCCAGACAACCTATATATATCTGGAACTGCTATTCATCCAACATGGCAGGAGAGCACATTACAAAGCTGCACATGCAGGTCTATTACAAACGCCCAGGCAGTGTGTCGGCATGCTCTTGTGTTGATGTCAATTACCTGACAGACAGCAGGGACAGGGCTCTCATCACCATGGTCCTGGCCAGCAGCACCTGGGCTGCAGCCGTCACCCTCCTCAGCGCCATCACGCGGTCATGAGGGTTCTGGAGGGCCGCCGCCTGCTCGCCGAGGGTCACTCTGCCCGTGGAACTCTTATCCACCGAGGTCTGACAGCCTAAACACAAACACACACAGAAGCTTAAGAGATGTTCAAGATTGGTCGTACGACTTATTAGCTTATATTCGGCTATTTTAAATAATTCCACTGTTTTTTGTAGAGAGAGCGTTTGTGTCGCTAACGTCCTCATTGCACCACTCTATGGGATCTTCTTCACACCTATTTGCAGCAGGGTCTCTTCCATGCTGTTGGTGGCTGTCACCATGGCAACAGAAGCTCCAAGAGGGTCGCTGTCTGGAAACTGGACAGCCTCGGGGACGATCTTCCGCTCACTGAGACCCAACGGTCCGACCAAGAGCTCAAACTCCTCCTCCCCCGTCAGCTTCTCCTCTTCGTCAACGTCAAGCATGTCCCAGTCCTCTGTAGCGGGACGGACAGACATCAAATATAATTGTAATCAAAGCTAAGCAAAAAGGTCTGTGTGTTACTGCGCAGAACATTCAAAAACATTGGATTTCGAATTCAGCTTGACATTTTAAAATTGACAATACCTTCATAGACACTGTCCTGCTTGCCCAGGAGGTCAGGAGCTTGTCCCTTATACCTGTGAACATGTCAAAGAGAAGATTACAATTCATCAGATTCATAACCGAATGTCTGATGATTTCAACATGACAAACAGTGAGTTTACAGATGTGCAGTCCATGTATGTTTCCAAACAGATACATGTAATAAGGAACTAAAGCTTTTAAAAGTGGTCTGGAGAGTTACCCGTTTCTCAAATCATTATTAAAAAAAATTATAATAATAAAACAAAAGAGAACACTAATCAAATCTTTGTTAAAAAAAATTCAAAGAGGCCAGCGACAAGCCATTACATGTGGCCAACTCACGACTGAGCGCTGCGTTCGGCGTCTTCTTTCCGAGCCATTTTGAGGTGCTGTTCCAAGCACTCTAAATAAAGACAATCTGACTTTTCAGAAAAGCACTTGTGCAAAGCTTGTATTTGGCCGCGTGAACAAACCAACCTAAAGCGGTCCTCTTTGTAAGCAGCTTGGATGTACGGGCTAATAACGCTAAGATACAGTGAAGACACACATGTGCTCTCATGTTCACTCCATCTTCTCGGGTGTACCAACCTCTCCACAATGGGGACTTTGGCTTTGCTTTTGATGGCCAGGTACTTCTCTCTGCAGCCTCCACACAGCAGGTAGTACGGGTTTCCACTCCCACACTCCCCTCCAAACCAGCCGTCTACATAGGAGCCGTTGCTGCGGTAACCTTGCCTGTTGGCGCTGCGGCCGCATCCTGGGTGGCTCTTCTTCATGTGCTGGTTGAAGTTGGCGACGTTGGCCTCACACAGCTCGCACACCACAACTTCATCGCGATCATCCGTTTCACACACGTGCTGCGCGGTGTGGTGAAATGACAGAGTGACACACACATTCACATCGATGAAGACAAACAAGACAGAGTTGTTCAGAGCAGCAGGTAGGCATCCATGTGGTGTGTTAGAAATCAACAACAATCTGGTCCAAGCAACAGCCAGGGAATAATCATTTTGTTAGTGTCAAGCCTTTCATTCCATGCCAGTTAGATCAGTAGAGTGGGTGGGCTCTTGGGAGAAATGTGCAAGCGAGTGACTTTAAAGGGGACATATGCGCATTGTCAGGTGCCTCTACTGTGACATGTTAACATGCTTTGATGTTCCAATGTTCTCATACTTCCTATGCCTGAAACCAGAGCCCAGTCTGCTCTGATTGGTTAACTGGTCGTCTCTTGTGGTTAGCGAACCACTTAGAGATGTCCCGCCCCTTAGACTATCAAATACAATGTATTGGAGTCAGAGGTTGCACTAGAGTTTTTGGCTGCCCGTCCTTTTGACGGACAGGATCATAACATTTCCGTCACAATCCATTATTACCCGTCGGTGCTTTCAGATTTTTCCGTCATTGTTAAAAAAAAATCGGTCATAGACGGAACATATTGGGTTAACGCGACCTCTGATTGGAGTGCTAGCCAATAGAATGGCTAGGGTTAAGAAGTGATGTCACTATGTTACGTTTCAGGCAGGGTTGTGTGCGAGAGAAACTCCCTCTGGAGGGAACTTTGGGATTGTAGCCTTTGCAGACCATCTACAGGCACAAGGACCTAGCCATCACACTAGCGGAAAGGGAAACCCGCACAAAGCACAAAGGCCCCTATACGTAGGCCTTTTAGCGTGCACGTATAGTATGAGCTAACTGTGAGAAGGGATGCGGGTAAAGAGCAGAATGGAGTTGGCAGCCCTCTGGACAAAGCATAAAGTCACACACACCCATGTTGGCCAGTCCAGTACCTCCGGGATCCACATTCCCAGAATATCCGTGTCGCTGGCCAGATCCTGGCCGAACATGGCCTCCATGGTCTCCTCATCCAGGTCCATCTCCAGCTCTTCGTCCAGGTTGAAGTCGTAGAGGGCGCCGGGGTCTTGTTGCTGCTGGAGCGACGAGACCTCCCGCCGTGATTGGCTGTGGTGCGCCTGCACCGAGCGGTACAGTCCTGCTGAAGGGGAGAGGAGGTTTAAAGTGAAGTGAAGGGGACATATGCGCATTGTCAGGTGCCTTAAACTGCTGGCTAAAGATAACCGTAAATACAGTAGGATTGTTATTCACGTCGGTGGTAATGATGTTCGTTTACATCAATCAGAATGCACAAAACTTAATGTGGAGTCGGTGTGTAGTTATGCTAAAACAATGTCGGACACCGTAATCTTCTCTGGTCCCCTCCCCAATCTGATCAATGATGACATGTATAGCCGCATGTCATCATTTCAGCGCTGGTTGTCTTGGTGGTGCCCAGCAAACAATGTGGGCTTCGTAAATAATTGGACAGCCTTCTGGGGAAAACCTGGTCTGATTAAGAGAGACGGCATTCACCCTACTTTGAAAGGTGCAGATCTCATTTCGGCAAACATTTCAGGGCTTTGTGGACGTAATCCATGACAAACTGGAGTTGAGACCAGGAGGCAGAGTCGCAGTCTTACACGCTTCTCTGCGCTCTCTCCTAGGCAGTCACCCATAGGAATCCCGAACCCAATAAAATACCCAATATTAGCGGTGTGTGTGTCTGCCCAAGGACAATTTAAGGTAAAACCTAATAGAGGTGTCATACATAATAACCTAATAAAAGTAAATGTAACAACTACTACAGTGCAACAAAACAGTAGATTAAATGTGGTCTCTTAAACATAAGATCTCTAGCATCTAAAGCAATATTGGTAAATGATTTAATATCAGATTATAATATTGATATATGCTGTCTCACTGAAACTTGGTTGAGACATGAAGAATATGTCAGCATAAATGAGGCCACTCCACCCAGCCATGTCAACACTCATATTGCTCGAGGCACGGGCCGAGGAGGTGGAGTTGCAGCAATCTTTGACTCAAGTTTACTTATCAATACTAAACCAAAATGTAATTATACCTCTTTTGAAAGCCTCGTTTTTAGTCTTACGCATCCGACCTGGAAACTTTGCAGCCAATCTTATTTGTTACAGTGTATCGTGCACCAGGTCCTTATTCAGAATTCTTATCAGAATTCTCTGAGTTTTTATCAACTTTGGTTCTTAAAACAGACAAAGTAATTATCGTAGGTGACTTTAATATTCATGTTGACGATGATAAAAATAGCCTTACTGTTGCATTTAACTCTATATTAGATTCTGTTGGTTTCTGTCAGAGTGTAAATAAACCAACCCACTGTTATAATCACACTCTCGACCTTGTTCTGACTTATGGTATTGAAATTGAGCAACTATTAGTCGAACCGCATAATCCTGCTCTATCCGACCATTTCTTAGTAACTTTTGAAGTACTGTTACTAGACTACAAAGCATTAGTCAAAAGCTCTTGCAGCAGAAACCTATCTGTTAGTGCTATAGCCACATTTAAGGAAGAGATTCCACCAATACTTAACTCGATAGCATGTCTGCATGTAGGGGAGGAAACTTATACAAAATGTACACCACCCCAAATTGATCATGTTGTTGATAGTGCTATAGATGCGCTGCGAATAAAATTAGACTCTGTTGCTCCTTTGAAAAAGAAGAAAATAAAACAACATAGATTAGCTCCATGGCATAATGCCGAAACCCGCAAAATAAAGCAAAAGTCTAGACAACTTGAAAGGATATGGCGTTCCACTAAACTTGAAGAATCTCGTTTAATTTGGCATATTACTCTCAATGAATATAAGAAAGCACTGCGTAAAGCGAGAGCAGCCTACTACTCTTCATTAATAGATGAGAATAAGAATAATGCAAGATTTCTTTTCAGCACTGTAGCCAGGCTGACAGAGAGCCACAGCTCCATTGAGCCTTCTATTCCCATAGCACTCAGTAGTAATGATTTTATGTGCTTTTTTAACGATAAAATTGTTACTCTTAGAAACAAAATTAATGACCTCTTGCCTTCGACCAGTATAGTGTTATCAACAGCTCCCGGAATCGTAAGTTCTAATATTACACTAGATAGTAAACTAGAATGCTTTTCAGCCATTAACCTTGAACAATTACATTCAATGATTCTCTCTTCTAAACCATCAACGTGCATGTTAAACCCAATTCCAACTAAGCTGTTGAAGGAAGTTTTTCCATTAATTAGCACTTCTTTATTAAATATTATGAATATGTCTTTATTATCAGGCTATGTTCCACAATCATTCAAAGTAGCAGTGATAAAACCGCTTCTTAAAAAGCACAACCTCGATCCAGAGGTTTTAGCCAACTATAGACCTATTTCTAATCTTCCGTTCCTCTCAAAAATTCTTGAGAAAGCGGTCGCAAAACAGTTGTGTGATTACTTAAAAAACAATGATTTATTTGAAGATTTTCAGTCTGGCTTTAGAACACATCATAGCACAGAGACAGCTCTGGTTAAAGTCACAAATGATATTCTAATAGCCTCAGACAAGGGACTTGTCTCTATTCTTGTTTTGCTCGATCTCAGTGCTGCATTTGATACTATCGACCATGATATCCTATTGCAAAGACTAGAGCACTTAGTTGGCATACAGGGAACTGCTTTAGGCTGGTTTAGGTCCTATCTATCTGAACGCTCTCAGTTTGTACGTGTTAACGATGAATCTTCCACGCAAACCAAAGTTAGCCATGGAGTGCCACAGGGCTCAGTGCTCGGACCTATTTTGTTCACATTATATATGCTTCCGTTAGGCAATATTATAAGGAATCATTCTGTAAACTTTCATTGTTATGCGAATGATACTCAACTATATTTATCAATCAAGCCTGATGAAATTAATCATCTAAATAAAATTCAAGACTGCCTTAAGGACTTAAAAACGTGGATGACCTTAAACTTTTTGATGTTAAACACGACCAAAACTGAAGTTATTGTACTTGGCCCGAAGAATCTACGAAACAAATTATCTAAAGACATACTAACTATGGATGGCATTAATTTGGCCTCCAGTGAGACTGTAAGGAATCTTGGTGTTATATTTGATCAGGATTTATCCTTTAACGCCCACATAAAATCAATTTCAAGGACCGCCTACTTCCATCTACGTAACATTGCAAAAATCAGGCATATCTTGCCTCAAAACGATGCAGAGAAACTAGTCCATGCATTTGTTACTTCTAGGCTGGATTATTGTAACTCTTTATTATCAGGCAGTACTAAGAAGTCAATCAAGTCGCTTCAGCTGATTCAAAATGCTGCGGCTCGTGTACTAACCAGAGTTAGGAAAAGGGACCACATTACTCCTGTTCTGGCTGCCTTACACTGGCTCCCTATAGAACACAGGATAGAATTTAAAATTCTTCTTCTCGCCTACAAAGCCCTTAATGGGCAGGCGCCATCTTACCTTAAAGAACTCATTATACCCTACTGTCCTACTAGGGCATTGCGTTCCAAGAATGCAGGGTTGTTGGTTGTTCCTAGAATCTTTAAAAGTACAATGGGAGCCAGAGCCTTTTCTTATCAAGCTCCACATTTGTGGAATCAGCTTCCAGTTTGTGTTCGGGCGGCAGACACCCTATCCGTTTTTAAGAGTGCGCTTAAGACCTTCCTTTTTGATAAAGCTTATAGTTAGGGCTGATTAGATTCAGCCCCTAGTTTTGCTGATATAGGCTTAGTTTGTCGGGGGACATCTTACTTCTTCCTTCTCTCTGTCTATACCCGTGTACACTCATGTTCCGATTAACCCAGCTTCCCCAAATGTCTTTCTTTTTGGTGTCTATATACGCTGGGATCCGGAGTCATGGATGATCCTGCGGTCCTGTGTCCTGGATCGCGAGCGCTGGATCTTGAGTCGTGGCTGTGGTCCTGGATCATCGGTCCTGGATGGATATCCTCGTGGATTCATCTTCCTATTATACACACATGCATTTCCAAACATTTGGACTACCTATGTTGCAAATGTATTATCTTTTCAATTTACACACGGCATCTATTGCACGTCTGTCCGTCCTGGGAGAGGGATCCCTCCTCTGTTGCTCTCCCTGAGGTTTCTCCCATTTTTCCCTTTAAACTGGGTTTTCTTTG
Organism: Pseudochaenichthys georgianus; assembly: GCF_902827115.2. Classification (NCBI taxonomy): domain Eukaryota; kingdom Metazoa; phylum Chordata; class Actinopteri; order Perciformes; family Channichthyidae; genus Pseudochaenichthys; species Pseudochaenichthys georgianus. The sequence goes on from NC_047505.1 coordinate 15,330,810, forward strand.
GAAGTTTTTCCTTGTACGATGTGAGGGTCTAAGGACAGAGGGTGTCGTATTGTCATACTGATATTCTGTACACACTGTGAAGACCACTGAGACAAATGTAACATTTGTGATATTGGGCTATATAAATAAACATTGATTGATTGATTGATTGAGTGAAGAAGCGGGCGATAAAGTTATAAGGAGAGGTAAATGAGGCTCTTGTGGAATGTCTTACCAGCGCGGGCTAACAGCGTGCGTGCTGCCAGGTCAAAGCGGTGTTTCCTGCCGGCAGCAGAGCGGCCTCTGAGCGGACCGCCACTGGAGGCCGATGCATTGTCCTGCTCCAGACCCTCAGGACTACAAAAGAACACAAATAAATGCTTTTAAAATATTGACTATACATTACAAATGTTAAATCTTCTGGCATTCAGGATAGGGTAAGAAACTGTAATATTTATAATGACGTGGTATATGATTTAAACTAATGTACATCATCATTGTCTACCATGATTCCAAAAGGAGAACCAGACTTACAAAAGCCTAAACATCATTCTGAAGGTAATGGATACCAGACAATGATACTATTCTCCCTTCTTGTTTTCTCATGCCATGCAGATATCTTCATTCAAAGGAGAATGATATACAAGATATATATGTGCTGAGTTTTAGGCTCGTACATTCTTTTTGGATGTTTCTATTAGAACATGTTTACATTAAAGCATGTCAACTGTTGTTCTGAATGTATCTTTATTCGCTTTATTCAACCGTAGAAGAAAAGCTTTTGTACCTCTCGCTGAAGCCCTCCTCCATTTCTGAGGCATCAGCACTGGCGATGTCTCCAGGAGAGACCAGGTAGGGGCTCCTGTCCAGAGACTTGCCTCCAGAAGAGGCTGTTGCGCCTGGGCAGGACAAGTCGGAGCCGTCGCCGCCGACACCACTGCCTCTGGTGTGACCCTCTTCATGCTCCTCCTCCGTGCCGGGATGTTCTATCATCCACATGGCCAGCACCGTGATGTTCTGAGCGTCTGCTTCTCCACTGGCACCTGAGTGAACGGGAACACACACAGAACAGCACAAGATGATCATACTACAATATGTAGAGTCTTACTAAACACTTTTTGATCCATTACCTGCTGTTCCTGTACCAATCTGTAGTCGACTGAAAATAGTGATAACCTTTTATTCCATGTTTTCAGTACCTTGTAGTGCATTTAATGTAGTTTCTGTTGTGTTTGTATTTAAATCTCTTTTAATGTATCCTTTTTTTATTAGTAGTTTTTGCACAAAGACACAATTCAGCCTGTTGAATGCAAACTTACACAATCAATTGTTTCCTTCAATGTGAAATGTGTTGCTTTTCTGTTTTATATTATTGTGACATTTCAGTATTTGTGATTGTAATAATGTTCTCAAATAACCATATATAGTCGACTTTATAAAAAATACATTTAAAAAAGTTTCAATAAAGTACAATTTGAAAAAAGGGGGCATGCAACTCAGACTGACCGGTGGCTTCCAGAGCTTTGGTGATCTGCCGCAGGGAGAAGCCCATCTCCAACAGGGGCGCAGCGATGGCCGGGGGAGGGGGGGATGTGGACAGCCTACTGCTGGGGTCCGACAGAGCTGAAGTAAACAACACCACCACAATTAGTACAAATCTCTATGTGTTCGTTATACTGGAGAATGAAATAACAAGAATGTCATCATTTCACTTTTTGAGTAAAGGCTGCCGTTTAAATCTAACAATTAAAGTTACACTGAGGAAATACGTTGTATTGTATTTACTAAAAACCCCTTATACTCTTACAAATGAGTTTCCTTTCTCTGAAAATATTTGCATATATCTGCTTTGTGATGCATCAGGCTCTATTGATTCAGACTGTCAGCTTAAAGCCATTGAACTCATCGTGGTTTCACTTTGCATGATTTATCAGAGCGGCGGTTTGCAATGTCACAGGTCTTACAAGTAAAGGTCAAAGGAGGTGGACAGCAGCGGACATAAGAGTTAAAAGGGTTACATACTGGACTTTGAATCAGCAGCTCTCTGATGTTTGCATCAACGACCGCAATCTGACAGAGTTCATTTAAAGATGAACCAAAGGGGAATCCCTCGTCATGAATGATATCAGTCTTCAATGGGTTTGCATTGAATTCAAACCCGTGTCAACAAGCTATAAAACTGTTTGCCATCGTATTTTGTTTTAATAATACTTTAATATCATTCTTTTTTTAATCAAGTTTAATAAAACTTAAGTTACAACTCCCCTCCATTGTAGCACATGATTTTGGCTTTCGTCACATTTTATTTCACTATAAAAACCAATATTAAATTTGAGATTTTTTTTTAAAAAGTTATTCTAATAGGCTGCAACCAACACTTATTTTCATTATTGATAAATCACACGCACATTATTTTCTGGATTAATTTAATGAAGTTTGTTGTCTGAAAATTCTCTCTCGATATTTACACTCATGGCAGTCAGGCATACTTACAGGTACCTGTCCTGTTCTGTTGTCTGGAGGGCTGGGAGTCGGGGGAGGTGAGACTCTGACTGCGGCCCACCTCGTCTGAGGGGGAGGTCGGCAGAGAGGTTACTGCTGGGGGAGTCTGAGCTCGCCGGGTTGGAGCCAGAGTGGTAGTCGGGTAGCTTGAGAACATTTGCCTGTCAGAGAAGCATTGAAATAATCATCTCGATTGAATCATACATGAGAAACGAGGCTCGTCAACTGACGGTATGTACAGCCATCTGTTCTGACCTGAGGAGGCTGAGAGGCATGACCCCCGGAGACTCGGATGCAGGGACAGTCTCTGTGTCTGTGACAGGGGTGGTGGCAGTGGTGGTGTCCTCCAGCGAGGAGCTCATGAAGGAGGTGGTGCTGGAGGCAGAGGGGCTGGTTGTGACTGGAGTCTGTGCCAACTGCTCCCCCTCTGTCCCGTCCCCCTCCCCCTCCGGCTCACTTCTCACTCCTAAAGGGTGTAAAAAGACAGACGAAGCTGAAAAGTTATTGTTATCTTTTAAGAATTCCCAGCAGTAATAAACAATCACACCGTCATCAGCTGCTCAGCGGACACTTTAGGATTTTACCCCAAGCAGTAACATGCTAACTAATTTCCCAGTTTGAGGACTCATTCCTGCACCACTCTATACCACCAAGGCTAACAGACAACTCCCACTTCCTAGGTTCTTTAGTTTCTCTTTTCTTAACAGGACTCCACTCTGCTTTCCATTTTATAAACCCCCCCCAAAACATATTACCTACTGTAATCACACTGTATATGTAAATAGTATCCTGTGTCTATAATTTTACACATAGGTTGGTTTATTATATTTTATTCTATCTTATATATAGATTTTAAATGTCTTATCCAATCTAAAATGTTTATATATTCTCACCAGGCTTAGCTTTTCCTCCACTGGGCTCCTCCAACAGCCCGTTCACAACAAGCTTGTAGATCATGGCCTGTGCCCGCTCCAGGTCTGCCAGGCCCAGGGCCCGCTTGATGGGGGAGCGCATCACTGCCCTCTTCACCATGTGGCGCATGAGGAACTGCAGAGCCGCTCGCATCTCCACCTCTTCCTGGCACACCGGCGAGGTGGCAGCTGTGCTCCCGTTGGTGCTGGCATTCAGATCAGCGTTGTGCCCGCTGGATGCTGCGTCTGGTAACACCTTGATGTTACAAGAGAGGATAAGTTAGCATACCTCTGACCGCTATTTGGACTGGATTGGTTTCAGGCAAGACATTTGGCTCACACCTGCCAGATTCTGTGTATTTGTATTGGTTTGAATTGTCAAAGAATAAATATGTTGCAAGAATGCACACATTCGCTTCCTCGCAGATAATTAGACGATGAGACCGATACTTGAGCACAAATCTCATCATCTAACTCTTAGCCGGAAAGCCAATCAAAAATATTTCTGAAAATGTTGAAAGGTTCTACTGTAACTATGTTGACTTAAGGTTACTCAAACAACTGAAGAACATCGAAGTGATACAACTGTACCTTTGGTATTAGCAGCAGCTCAGCATACTTGCTGCAGCTGAGCAGGGCGCTCAGGGTCTTCATGGCTCCCAGGTAGAGGTAGGAAAGCTGCACAGCATGGATTTCCGACTGCATGGCGACGGAGGAGGGCGAAGTCTCGTGACTGCGGGAGCCGTGCTCATGGCCTTTCTTCCTGCTTCCTTCAACCGGAGTGTGAGGAGCTGCAGTGAAGAGGGTCTCGTTGCCTCCACTCACAACAGAGGAGATTTCGCTCTCTGACTTTGAGCCGGGTGCTGCATGTGCCTTCACCTCATCGAGGCTGTGGGACACACGCATGTCAGAGGTGTTTGGAGCCCCAGGTGCTTCTTGGTTATCTCTTTCTTCCTTTCGGTTGTGCCCCTCGTTCTCCGCCTTCTCTTCGTTACCCGTGGGCTCGAGCCCGGTGGAGGCCGCGTTGCGATGCTTCTTGTCGTGGCGTCGCGCGCTGAGCTTGGTGGCGGTTTCCTCGTGGATGCTGGTGAGGTAGGTGAGGTCCAACAGCAGCGAGGCGGTGAGGCCGCGGAATCGTGCCACGTCGAAGGGCAGCGGCTCGCAGGGTTCCAGGTTGTACAGCGGAGTGTCACTAGGTGACCAGAAAGTTGGGAAGCTTTAATAGAAAGGAGTGGAGAGTGAAAGGAGACAAGGGAAGGAAACACAAAGTGAGGGAAAGGGCACGAGAGAGAGAGCACGGCATGCAAAACAAATCAAGAGATGGAATGTCTGGAGACTAAAACCTTGATCGATGATTTAATGGGCCATGCACAAGCGTTCTGGATGAATGACGCGAGGGGCGAGTCAATAACACCAACATGACAAGAGTAAATAAGGGCGAGGGGAAATGAAAAGGTGATTCGAAAGCAATGAGGTGGCTAATGCAGTGTCAGAAGAATGTGAGTACAGGTGAAGAAACATTCAGCTCCAAGTGTGTTTTAAGATACATTATTTTAGCCATGTAGTCGTTCATGTAGTGCGGATCAATGTTTGCCTAGGTCAGTGGTTCCCAACCTCTTTTATCATCGAGTAAACTAACGACCCCCGACTAGCAGCTACGACATATTTTATTAAAACGTCATGTCACGTCAGTGCATCGCAATAAAAGTGCAACTCAACTCATAAGATGTACATAACTCTATAAAGTGAATGCAATAACTGCATGAAGTTTGTGTAAAGTGAGCCATTCGGATGCATGTATCGCAGATCAGTTTCATCTCATTTTTTTAACTTCGCATACAGTTCTGTGTTTTTCACATCGTACTTTAATCTGCTCCTTTTTTCAGTTTTTCGTCTAGTTCTTGCATTTTCTCAGCCATTGTTCCAATAGTTATAGCATATTATTAAAATGCTAAATGAGGCTGTTGACTAGTTAGCGTGTCTTTATTCTGTGAGGTTTAAACGTTTTCTTGCACTCTATAAAATCCAGAAAGTACAAACTTAACGACAAGTCAAGCAATTCCACATGGTTGGGAACTACTGGCCTGGTACGTTTCAGAGGCCTTTTGTCATGAAATATTGTCAAAATCGAAATAAATGTATCAATTAGTTAATAATAATTAAGCATACTAGCAGCGTATAGACAAAGAGAACAAAAAAAGATGCCACAGCAAAACATGTGTGCCGGTACCTGATGGTGATCTCGGCCTCGTCCCACTGCACCTTGGCCGAGGTGCTGCCCTCCTTCACCACGCCCAGCAGAGTGGCGTGCCTCCCGGTCTGCTTGTGCACACATCGCCCACCGACGCGCAATCCTGCATCCGCCCCTCCGATCACCGCCAGGACCGGCCACACCTCCGTGCAGAGCGTCCTGAGGTGGTGCTCCGACAGCTCTCCCAAGCCATGCTGTCGCCCGTGGCGGCCCCTCTCCTCCTCCGTCCTCGTGGGGGTTTCTTGGCTCTCGCTCTGAGCGTCGTGCTCCTCGCGGCTCTGCACCGATCGGCTCTTCTTCAGCCTCTGACCTCCACCGCCGCCGCTTGCACTGGCAGACTCTCTGAAGCAGAGTTTGATCTTGTGGAGGCGCTCCGTCATGGTCTTGTTGATGCAGTGGGTCCAGTGGTCTGTGCGGTGTAGGATGCGGATCAGCTGTGTGGTGGCCTCGGCCAGGACGGTGGCCATGGGGCTGCAGACCGGGTCGCCAGGCAACAGGTCTCGAGGCGTTCCCCTCATCTGCATGTCACAGATCTTAACCTGGCAAGACAATTTAGGTGACATTTCATTTGACATCCATGTGTCCAAAGTGTCCCCACTTCAGCATTCTAATTCAGAACAGACTTCTGTGGGAAATGTTCATAATTAGCACATTCATTCTTGAGGTCTGGCCATAAAAGGTCACAGTGACCTTGTCTTTTGACATACAGACGGAGAACAAGAAGGCTTTTCAGTCAGGTGGACACTTGTGTCGTCTTACCTTCTCCCCTGGGTTGCTGCTGTAGAACATCACACAGGGATAGAGCTCTGTGGCGTCAACATCCTCAAACGCTAGCTTTGGTTCCTGTGGAATCACAAGTTAGCAGTTAGAGGTAGACACCGGACACATAGAAAGCTTTTCTAAATATCTTTTGTTTTCATGTGAAAGTGCATGAAAGGTTCTATATAAGTAAAGTAGATTTTCATATTATTTTAAGACACTTATAATCAGTGTTTGAAAGTCAGTTTTTATCCCACATGCCACTTGTGTTGTTGAAGAGCTTCGAGAGGTCGTGCCTTGCGCCTCTCACCTCTCCGTTCTTGCCGAAGGAGATGGTTCTGGCCTCCATGTCCAGAACACAGGTGATGAAGTCTCCCTGCGTGAAGCTGCTAAGTGCCAGTGTTTGTTCTCCATTGTGATAAAGGTTTCCGCTGTATGCCCGGTACAGCCACATGTCAGACGTGGTGCGGTGGTTGAAGTCGTGCACGGGCCATCGTGAAACGCCTACGCATGTGCCCTCGTTGCCGCGGTTCTCCTTGACGATGTAAAACTAGAAAGAAAAAATCAAATGTGAAATGAATGACATCGATTTTGATGATTAAACTCTGAGTTCACCGGACGCAGGGTTCCTCTTAAAATATATGTAATGTTCTCATTACCTTCCACTGGTAGCATCCAGAGGAGATACCAGTGGAGGCCAGGCCGTAGCCTTTCCCCCCACTGCCGTGCGTCAGCCCCTGGCCATTTTCCACCACACAACACTGAGCCTTCTCTGGGTCAAAGGACACTTCCTGGATGGGAAGGTTCTCATCCTCCTCTTCTGCCTCTCCCTGTGGAATAGAAAAAAAAAAGAGTCACTCAAACAACAATTGATGATACAGAAAGGTTGTTAGGGAAAGAGAATGGGTTGGTGTGTACCTGCAGTTTGAGTTCCTGAACTCTTTCTTTAATCTGAATGGAGTGTTTGGCTTGGGCAATGGGAGCCTCCCACATGCAGTCAGACAACAGGGCGAAGAGGCGCTCAACCACCTGAAGGAGAACAAACTGTTAGTTCACTGACTGTTTTAAGGGCTCATTAAACAGCTTAGTAGAATACTCAATTCTGATTGGTCAATTTGGACATTGTGCTGTCCGCCCTCTTCCATATCAGAGCTTGCTAAAGACGCTCGTCATATCAATCAGCAGAAAGAAGTACGGTACATTTAACGTCAGCTTTGGCAAAAAAACACGAGTTCTCTTCAACCAGAAAAGTCAGTGAGTTGGAGGACAAAGAAATCAGCAGAGAGACGGACGGAATGTAAACACTGAAGGCAGCACGGTGTGCTCTCAGTGCAACAGGCTGGTTCATTGAAAAGAAATGTGAACAGACTTTCACGCAGAAAACGTGCTGCTGTCTTTTTAAGTTATGTCAAGAACATATTGTAAAAATCGAAATGTTATCAAATGATTAGACTTATTTCTAAGTGATAATAAGCGGGATATCGGCAGGGATACGTATAGTGATAATAACATACCTGTGTGACTTGGTCGTCTTCCATATTGGCCTCACAGGCAGGCAGGACAGCCTCCAATACATGAAGAGCAAGGAGCCGAGTTCTTAAGTTCCCAACCAGAGGGACCCCTAGCAATAACCAACCCAGAGTTCATGTCTCGGCTTTGTTTTTCATCAGGTTAAGTACTGCACAGTTATCGCAGTTAAATGATATACGGTACATAAGGTGGTGGTACCTGAGCAGCATTTCTGTGCAGCTATGTTGAGCAGCACTTCAGTCCATTTAGGGGAGGCCATCTTGGACTGGATGGCCTTCGAAGACACCACCCTCCTGAGGAAAACCAGGAAGTCCCCGAGGTGGAGCTCAGCAGTGTGCTGCTTACGGAGCAATGCTGAAGAAACAAGACGACACAATTATTACATTTCGTGGAATAAAAACCTTCATTGTTCAAGGTTCAATCTTATCATTTAGGGAAATAATGTCTTGGATCATAGCTATTGAAAAACCAAAGTGAAATACACCAATACAGTATGTTGTATTTCCTATCAGACACATGAAGGCCAGCAGAGCTCACTCATCAGGTGACTGAAAGTGACAAAAAGATAAAGGGCGAACTCCAGGATCACCTCTGAAGTCTTTCTTCTCAGAGTCAGCACTGTCCTCCTGTTTGCTGTCTTCTTGCTCTTCCCCAGGAGAGAGGAGACTGACTCCTGCCTGAGACAGCAGGTTCTTCAGCTGACTGCACAGCAGGTCCAGCAGCGACTGAACCACCTTAGGACTCAACTTGTCTGCATATGTCCTGCAAAACAAAGAAAAGACACAATGTAACACTTCCTTAAGGCTAACATTCCTCCAGTATTACATCTCCCACGAGAAGACACTGCGGGTGAATATGGTAAACATGTATCTTTTAAACGTTAAATCCAATCCAACTTTATTTATATAGCACTTTAAAAACCTTCAGACCAAAGTGCTGTACAGAGAGATAAGCTCACACAACATAATATAAATACAAGATACAAACACAAAACAAACCAGAATAAACGTAATAATTAAAAAATAAATAACAGCCATATAATCAAAACAATAGACCACTGAAAGCAAATAAAAGCAACACTCTACTTGTTTTGGAATGCCAAGGAGAAGAGGTGGGTTTTAAGATGGGATTTAAAAGCAGTCAGTGTGGGAGCCTGTCTGATGAGCAAGGGCAGGTCGTTCCACAGTTTAGGGGCGGCAGCAGAGAAAGCACGGTCCCCTCTGCGCTTACACTTTGTTTTTGGCACCCTTAGGAGCAACTGATCAGCTGACCTGAGAGTGCGAGTTGGCGTGTAGCTGTGTAACAGCTCAGAGAGGTAGGGCGGGGCCAGGCCATTGAGTCACTCCATAAACCCAAAAAGAACTGTCATCATTTTTATAATAATAAACAACCAACACATCAATACAATATTATTAACAATACTATATTACTTACATTATGACATTCTGGTTTTGTATTAAAGGTTATCTGAATAGGTATGTTTTGAATTCAAAGCAGGCAAAGACAAATTCAAACTTTTGGTGAATTTAAAGGAAATGTTAAAACACCATTCGACAAAGTAAGTCAAATAAAGCAAAAATATTCTTGGATGTTTTCTCTCAAGTAGTCCACTAAACTGAAAAAAGACATGTTACGAAACAAAAGCAAAGCCAACATCTCTCTAGATGGATAGTGAACATCTAAGTGTTTCCTTGTAGCGTGCCGCCCATCTCTTACCCAGTGCTGATGGCCAGGATCTGCAGCAGGCGTGTGGAGGCCACCTTCAGGGCGGTGCTGAGCTGGGACACTCCGGGTTTCTGCAGCAGCTGGAGCGGCTGCCCCAGCATGGTCTCTGTCCCGCAGAGCTGCGACAGCACGTTGAGCAGCCCGCTGGAGATGGCCAGGGAGACGTCCACAGGCTGGTAGCGAACACTCAGGGCGAACACCGTCACCAGCAGGAGGCGCTGCTGGGCTTCTAGTATGGAGAAAGGACAAGACAAAGAGATGAGACAAAACCAAGTACCTAGAAAGAGAGGCAGGTGTTAAAGCAAATGTTCCTCGTGGCCAAACGGTGACTTACAGTTGGAAAGAGACGTCTATTAACCAGCCAACTTTTTTACCGATAGTCAACTTGCCAGGATGAAAACTTGAATAGCTCTTGTTTTAATCATTAGTTCCTAAAATGTGTTAAATGCACTAAAAGCCAAATCCAGAGTTATTTTCCCTCCCATTCACAAAATAAGTGCTTCTTAAAAGTCGGGCCATTTTGACTTCATGTACTACTGAGAAACTTTCATAGAAATAAACGGGTCCTGTTAGAAATTAAAATCAATGTTTTATGGCATAATGTACCTTAAACATACCGTCAGTTTAAATGCTATTTTATTCTGGAAAAAAACAGAAGTTCTCAATACCAAGCTTTTATTCTGAAAATCCATCATGACGACATCCGGGACTACCGCCCATTAGTATCATTAAAGTGGCTGTTGACGCCGTTAACGTGTATTACATATACAGTTATGACAGAGATAAGGAGGAGAAAAGGCATGTGGAAGTAAGCAATGAATGTAAAATGTCGAAATCCTCTGTTTAACACGATATCGGACACAGACGAACGGGGGGGGAAGTCCCCTACGTCACTACAGCTCCCAGAGAGGAGGCGCAAACAGCCAGCAAGCGGGAAGGACGAATGCTTGTAAGCTCTCTTCTGCACGGCCAGCACCTGCGAGAGGAAGCTGCAGACTTTCTCTCCTCACTGAACAATATCCTGTTTGTAACATTACCGCGCTTTCTATTAATTAAAGTACCCATTGGAACCTTCTCAGAGACTCAATTAGTCTCCTTTTAAAGCTTCTCTCCTGGACGCGAGAATAACGACCAAAGCATAACAGTCCCCTTCTCCAACTCGTAACCCGGAACAGACTGGGTCCGATACATCTTAAGGGCTCCCCTGCTGGGTTTGTAGAATAGAGGTCTCCATTACCTATGTGGTGCTTGTTTGCCTGCAGAGCCCTCTCCAGTGTGACAGACAGTTGCTGGTAGATCTTATGGACAGCTGTCTGGATTTCCATCTGGAGGCTCCTCTTAGCTGCTTTTACACCATCCTGCGGAAAAAGAAGGATGCACCAATATGTAAAGATGCATATAAAAGGGTTTGTACTCTATTGTAAATCAAATAGTGGGACATCTGCAAACTGCCTGGAAGTGTTTATCAGCCTCCTACCTGATAATGATGTAGCTGCACGCTCTCTCTCTTCAGCGCTCCGGTGCCCACGGTGCCGAGGCCAAAGCAACCCGCCAGGAACTGCAACCTGACGGAGGTGAGCAGGGAGGAGGACGGGAAGGCACCGCTGGTTCGATCTGCATTGCCGGGCAGGCTGCCCTTCTCCTCCATGCCAGAGATCAACACCACGATCTGGTGGAGCGCCTCCAACCGCAGCTGGAGATAAAACACATTCCAGAAGTCAAGCGGATATTCTAACGGGGTCACAAGAACAACTCTTGGACTGTATGTGACTCATATTGGCTGCCCTATGACCAATAATATGTTGCTACTTTCAGAAAGTCGAAATTATTAGTTGGATTCAAACTCCTGGGAGAACCCCACACCTCCGCTCTGCTCTGCTGCTGCTCCATCGCCAGGATAGTGGCCTGTGGGCTGGTGGACATGCTTTCTTCCGGCTCCTTGAAGGCTGGAGCCAGGCCTATGTCGCCACTGATGAAGCTGACCATGTTGTCGATGAGAGCGTGGATGCCCAGCGAGCGGCTCAGGTCCAGTTCTGACTCTTCGTAGGAGAACGCCGAGCTGTAGCTCCGCTGGCGGCTCAGTTTGGCGCGGAACCAGGACTCAGCCAGGGAGTCTGGGAAGCTGTGGAGTAAGCCTAAAGACGGGGGGATGGGGAGAGGAGCCTTTCAGATGCATTAAAGCACAACAGAACTCTTTGATGGGTGGACCATGTTGCTTAAAAGCACTTGAAGCAGTGCAATGCATTATTCATCCATAAGAATTCATCAAATGGCCATATGCTTATTATACATGCTGGCACAAGTCTTAATCAGCCATTATGGATTCCGATATAATGTGGGTCTCCAATTGGAGTAACCGTAGTGGCTGGTGGGCAAAACACAGGCAGCGCCAGCGACAATATTACTTAAAAATGGATGGTACACAGTTTGAGCATCCTAACTATGGTGTAATCTTGTGTGGTAGTAGGGTAAACACGTTTCGTAAGGAGTAGCACAAATAGCGCTACAGATTTACAGAAACACAGAATCCCCTTCTTTAATGCGTTGTGCGTAACCAAACCTGTTTATAACATAGGCGACTGACAACGTTATTTTCATTTTATTCTTTCAACCGACGATAGCCGTGTATATATCAACGGTTCTACTCAAATAAGATTATAACAGAAGTTTGAACCAACCACAAAAACACTTGTCTCATTCTCTTGTCCTCTCATCACGGCATCGCTCCTCTCCGTTTAAAGGGGCCCGATCATGCTCATTTTCAGGTTTATATGTGTATTGTGTGCCTCTACTCTACTGACATGTTTACATGCTCTAAATGTTCAAAAGCTTTTGCCCACCATTGCTATGCGCCTAAACAATCGGTTACCCCAAAAACTACCGAGGAAAACGCTGCAGTTGGTTGATAAGGGAAATGGTGACCGAGCTAGTATTGCCATATTACAACAGAAATGAGATCTGCAGTGATGATTTATCTAAAAAAGCGTGACTGGTAACTCCATGAAAACTCTTAAGGGAGTGAGCCTTCATCTTAGCAGAAGAATGACCTGCTATGTGTACTATCAGGACATATGTATGGTCTTTATTTAGTATTGCCCTCTATGCATGAGCATAGATAATAGAATGTGGAGCAAAGCCCAACGCAAAGCCCTCATCGTGAGAGATGAATGAAGAGGCATCACAGTCATGGAAGTATGGTCTAACAAGAGGAAGAAACATGCCATCGTTTACTTGCTTGTAGCTCCTCTTGTGTTTGGGGCTCAACTGGCCCAAGAGGAGCAAATAAACTATCCACACAGGAATCAAAAGACAGAGAGACAAGAGTATGATTGATGCCCTGTATCATCCTCACTCCCAGCATTAAACAGAGCTTTTCAAATGAGCTTTACCTCTCTTTTTGTGAGAAAACGCCAAGTCCAGGTCAACATTTCTCCTTCCACTCTGAAAGAGGAAACAAAGACAGATGTGGCTTTACAATCCAGATAACTCTTTGTACACATCTGGAATACATACATATCTATGCCGAGAAAGATTTGAGTTTGTGTGGAAACAAATGTGTGTGTGCTCTACCAGAGAGTAACCCTCTTCGTCTGACTCGGGCTGAGAGAGGTCCGACTCGCTCCTGGACTTCATCAGCCTGTAACTCGGGCTGCTCTGCACCGAGCGGCTCTCTGCACTCAGACTCTCACTCCTGCAAACACACAGCAAACTGTTATGTATCCTCTTTATCGTGCCAATACCACACCAGTAACAAATGTTAAAGTTTTTCCCCATTATATATATATATATATATATATATAGAATATAATATATACATATATATAATATATTATATATATAATATAATATATTTTTATTTTGTACATATATATTCATTGTTATGGAAATCTAGGACCCAACACGGCTGGAGAGTACAAGTCAAAGTGATCAAAACAAATAAATGGTGAATCGAGCAGAGCTGTCTTTGTATATACATATATTACTACTTCTCTTTATGTCTATACAATTATTATATTGCTGTGTACATTACAGCAAAATTATTTAACACTTGTTTACATTATTTTAGATTTTATCTTATAATTTGGTGCTGAGGGGGTTGCAGGACGCCCATCTGTGAGGCTCCACTAGCACCCGCACCCCCCCCAGTTTCGCCGCTGAGAGAGTGTGTGAGTGTGTGTGTGTGTGTGTGTGAGGAGCTCCACAGATTGGTCCATTTGGGTATGGGCACGTCACCATACACGTATTATAACCCTGGTTATATAAGCACAGGCGGAGCCCTCTATTGGACTCTATGGGTACTACCCTTAACCATGCTATGCGAGCATTCACATACTGAGTTGCATAAACGTAGCCGGCCAATCGGGGCGAGCCTACCTGAATGTGCGCGCAGGCCCACAGCTACGCCTCCTGCCTGTCATCCTACTTCCTCTTCAGCGAGCGGCATAGGAAAGATAGGGCCCCTAGGTAGAGGGCTCCGCCTGTGCTTACAATACCTAACCCCCTGTTATATTTCACACAGGCTCCGCCCTCTACTGGACTCTATAGAGAGGTGAAGTCCACCTCTTTCCTTCAGAATGAGGCGAAAAGTATTAAACAAGGTGAACATTACTACAAGTCTGGGCATGTTGAGAGCTGTACATACACACAAGGGGAGTTAGTCGGTTCCGTAAGAGCCAGCATGCGGGACCGGGATTCTGGGAGTTGTAGTCTTTCTAGTTGCGTATTTTTCATAGTCTTATATTTCAACAGTTTTATGACAAACTGTGACTTTTTTGACGTGGAAATTATTTTTTAAGATTGACAAACATCATACGTGATGCTTTGGGGACCCCCAGTATCGGAGGTTGCCCTCCACTGAGGGGGGGGTTGGTCACCAGACGTCGTTTATGCCTCTTGGGATCTAAACGAAGACCGTTTAGTAATTCCAGTGGTACCACGGAGTGCGCAGCCGCCATGAGACCCAGAGTCTGCATAATGGTCAAAGCTGACACTGTTTCCCCCTGTCGCAGTCTGAAAACTGCCCGAAGCAGGGATTCCAACCTACTACCTGTGGGAGCAGATAGGCTCTCATCAAGGGGGGGCACACCGGGACACGCTGTGTCCGTGCGGCCCTGCACCTTGAGGATTCCCGCCATTCTAGCCACTGGAGCCCTTGTCTCCAGTGGCGACACGAAGGCCGGCGACACGAAGGCCGGCTGTGCCGGACGAATCGGGCCGTAGAACCCCTGACGGAGGCGGCTCACCGGCTTCGGTGGTAGTGGTGGAGGGAGCGGTAGCCCCACACGCTCCGCCGCCAAGGCCATCACCACCGGAAAGTCCTGACGGGCAGACCTGTGTGGACTCTCATGGACGCCGGACCTGGAAGCGCCCGACACCGAGAAGTCCTTGTCGTCTTCCTCCTCGACAGACGGGGCCGGTCGATTCACCGGAATGGCGAATGTAAATGGCACCTCTCCGACCACATCCTGTTCCATCATCTCCACCACGTCGAGTTCCAGCTGGTCCTCCGCCTCACCCGGCGAGACATAATGTGCCTGGAAATGTTTCAGGCGGTGCTGACGTCTGAGCAGCGGGAGCATTCAGCAGGCATTGCAGACCGGGGAATGATTCACGCCAGTGGTTCCGCCAGACCAGGGCTGAGAGGGCGTCCACCCCGAGAGCGGGGGGGGTTGTTTTGAATTTTGACTGGAGCCGTCCCTTATAGATACTCTCTTTTTACGTTAGTGAGCCGGATCATTTGGCTCGGCTCTCTTAACGCGTCGGCTGTTTCGGCTCCCAAAGGCTCTTCATGTTACCACAGTTTCGCGTTCAGGGCGTCCCGAGCTGAATAAGGGCGTCAAATGGCGGAAAAGGGCGTCAAAGACGCCCCCCTGGCGGAAACGCTGGTTCACGCCGTTCACGACGTGGTCAGGCCCCAAACATTCGAAACATAAGTGGTGGGGATCGGCACCCGCAATCAAGCCAGGGCCTGCAGGACAGGGCCGGGTCTTGAGGAGCGGTGAATCCATCTTCGCTTACGGTAATCTTTTCCTCTTCTCACGCTTCATTCTCATCAGTTGTTTGCTGCTCGCTGAAGAGAAAAAGGATGACAGGCAGGAGGCGTAGCCACCTTATATACTGTGGGCCTGCGCGCGCATTCAGGTAGGCTCGCCCCGATTGGCCGGCTACGTTTATGCAACTCAGTATGGGAATGCTCGCATAGCATGGTTAAGGGTAGTACCCATAAAGTCCAGTAGAGGGCGGAGCCTGTGTGAAATATAACCAACCACAAACAGGAGCCTCTCCTGCACCACTGCAAAAAAGCATACAGTCAGCGAGAGCTAATATTAGGCGTCAGCCGTCTGAATAACCCCAATGAAAACTCCGAACCTGCAGCCATCTGATAAAAAGTGCCCTCCTTGTGTGACTTGTTTTCCACTGCAGCTCAACAAGAAAATATTATCCAGGAAAACACAAACAGATTTTGGTCCCTTTGGAAAATACACTGTATTTGCAGATCTGTGATCACATCACATTAGCCTTGGCTGAACTTTAATATGCTTTTATGCACAGAATAGGAACAGCAGTTGTTGTCTCATCGGAGTGGTGTGACATGATTTAGAAATAATGCATTCGGTCAAATGTACCGGTCTCTCTTGAGCTCGTGGTTTTTCATGAGAATATCTACCATGCATATATTTCGAGTAACAGTTTGATTTGAAATACATTAATTAAGAACTGTTAAGATACTTATTTAATCTTGTATTTATATAATTATGTGTTGATAAAGGGTTTCTTTTTGTGAATGAGTTACGTCATGCTCCACCTGTAGTGGGCAAAGTTGATGGACTTCATTTGATGTATCCCCCCTCCCTCCTGACTCTCTCTACACCGTAGGTGTGCAGCACTCTGACCTGGTCATGAAGCTCGGGCTCTCCTGTGTTCCTGTGGCTGACTGGCTCTGGCCCTCCTCCTGGTCCTGCTTGGTCAGCTCTCCCAGCACCGGGCTCACCCCGAGCAGCAGCAGGGCGCAGCGGTGGATCACAGAGTTGCAGGCTGCGGTGTACAGGTCCTGGCCCTCTGGGAGCCCCGTGCTGCCCCTCATGCCCTCCTGGGACAGAACAGTGTCCTCCTCTCCTCCTACGCTCCTGGACACGGAGCCGGAGCCCAGTCCCGTGCTGCTGCTGGCCCGCTCTCGGTCCCGGCTGCGTGCTACCTCCCGCGCTGAGAGGAAACATTGAAAGATTTCTGTGTGGTGTGCAAGTTGCACATACACAAATAAACAAACACACACAAGATGCTGGGTTAGAGGACAAGCAGCAGCCGCACATACACTCGAGGTTTACTAGAGTGCAAAGTTCATAACCAAAGCCCATGCCAATGCAGCACATCGAGAAGCGCCTGACACATCCATCCACATTATTTTGATATGACGATAACAATCTTACATTACAATCAAATAATTGAGCTAACAAGGAACTTAAATGCAACATCATTACTGTATTCAGAAAAAGCCAAATCGAGCAAGATGAAACAATCATCATGACATTCTATGAAGCCGCAATATTTATCTTTTCCTTAAACTAACTGATCACTGGACTCATTATTTGGCATCAGTAACTTACAACAACTGCATACTATAGCAAGGTTATTTAATATCAAAAACAATAAGGATTACGTTTGGATTCATCACCAAACTGCCCATATTATTAAATAAATAACCAAAACATCAAGAGGATAGAATGCTAATAAAAAAAAAAAAAATTAAATTGCTTTTCAAATACTTTAGTACCTTTTTGTAATAAAGCTGAAATGGGAATGAATAGGAGCAGTCAATATTAAAATGATGATGATGTTCCTAATGATAAGTGAAATGAAAGCATATAGACGTACAGTTGGAGTAGGCGTACTTACTTCCAGCCGTCATTACTTCGTGTTCCCTGTCCTCCTCTTCGTCATCTTGCTCCTGGTGACCCTCCTCTCTCTCGCGGTCCACTCTCTCCTCCAGCTCTGCCTCCTCGTCGATGGTGCGTGTGAACGAGTGCTCCTGAGGGTCCATGTCCATAGAGTCCTGATTGTCTGAAATCTGTGAAACCATGTGACATCCATGAGGGAAATATATATATATATATCTTTTTTTTTTTAAAGAAAAAAAAGGAACATTTTCTTTTATCAAATGCATAATTTTTCACAATATCGTTTTAAATAAATCGAACAATCTGTGGGAAACTATTTAAGTCAAACATAAATGAATTAAATAAATATATATTTTTCCCCAACATGAAAGGTGACTTTAAAGAAATTGGTACCATTGTGTAACCAGTTTTAACTATTCTGCATGATGCTAAACTTTTTTACATTTAAATGATGTCCTGTCTTGGCCTTAAAATAAACATATTGTTTATAAAAAAAATCATGTTTTGCAACCCGATTGTAATAACACACAAAAGCATGATAGGGCCTCTAACACATTATTTGCCTGTATCAAATACAACGCCTACTGTGGTTTTCACTTTGATTCAATTACTATTAAGTGTGCAGACCGAGTGTGCGAGCAACTTTTGATCACTCACCCTCCTCTCACGTGAAGAGGATCTTGTCTGGATGAAGTCCATGTTCTTACAGGCGAGCAGGCGATTTCGCACCTTATAGACACTGCGATACACCTCTGCAAGAGCCTTGGACGGTTGGTACCTGATGGGAAAATATAAAAAAATAAACTTTTGACATGTGAGGTTAATTTTAGACTGGCACAGTGTGCACACCTTCATGCAGACACATCATAAATGTCATGGTACAGTACCTGCCCTCTCCACAGGCTTGGTCCAGCATCCCTGTGTGCTTCAGTAAGGCTGCCAACACAAACCTGGACACAGTGTCTAACAGTGACTCATTACTGAGAGTGGCATTGTCCCAGTCTGCAACAGAACACACAGTACAGTCAGTCATTACAAGACTAATGATGGAGACAATAGATGTATTATATGCTTAGTCAAAGCTGTGGACCTTTGCTCATGGCGTAGTCTTGCATGTTGATCCAGAGGCTGTTGGCGGGTTCTTTAGAGGAACACAGAGCCAAATTCACCAGGACACTCAGCTCAGGACGCAGTGTGCAGTCGAAAGGCTTCTGCTCTTCATTACCGGACAGCGCCGCTTCAAGTAATGAGCTGATGCAGGCGTCTGGAGGACACAAGTGAACAAGCACATAATCATCTCAACAAGTCACTGAGGGGCAGCTGAATAGATCACCTGATAGAGCTGTGGTCACCCCCTCTATCTTCAACTCTCATCTTTAATAAAAGAACACTGAGGAAGCAACATATGATGGAATAAAAGGTTAAAAGTTAAAGATATTATTCTATAAAAGAATATATTTTTGACCAATATTAATGTTGTTACAATATTGCAGGGTTGACAGTTGTAGTTTTCACAAAGTATAAAAAGATAACAATTATTAATAAATGATCAGCATTCATGTGGATTTAAAGACCAAGCGGGTAAGAGCAAATAATAGACCATCTCAAACAGTCTGCTGTATCCAGTTAGAGAAACTTCCTCTGCAGGGATGTTAGCCTTAGCAGACCATTTACATGCACACAAACCTATATAACACTACAGGAAATGGAACAACCTAAAAAGCATAAAAGGCCCTCTTCAAAATGATATCTCATTTTGAATAATGTTTTCAATATAATGGTGATATATTGCTCTGCCCTTACTCCAATGCCTGTTACCTGTGATCAACATTAAAAACATGCACGAATCAGCCATCACAGTTCTGTATCCGTCCGCTCCCTACCCAGCTGAGTGATGTCCACTTCCAGGCCGTTGCTGAAGAGAGGCGTTTTGAGCCAGTAAGCAGTATCCTGCTCCTCCAGAGAGGTGGGGGCTCCCTGCAGCATCCCACCAAGGCAGCGGCCCACCAGCAGGGCAACAGTCCTCTCCAGATCCACCAGCCACACCCAGGAGAACGCCGGCTGCGGCAGAGACATCCCCGAGCCCGGCTCAGCAAAGTCTGAGGTACCTGGACAGATGGAACGTCAGCATAAATGATACTGCTCAAAAACTAAAAGGCTTCCAAATAGTTTCAGTTCTTAAGGGGATATTAAGGTATTGAGAGATCTACAACTATAGATTTTTAGAGAGACAATGTGAAAGATCAGATCACATGCTCACCATGCAGAGGCCACTGCAGCTCCTGGTCCTCCAGAGGCGAGGCGGCGGGCAGCAGCCTGTTGAGGCGGTCCAGAGGAGGCAGAAGGTCCAGCAGCTGGCTCAGCAGCGGCCTCGCCACCGACACAGGAAGCAGCAGCAGGGAGTTGATTATCTGACACAGCATGCTGCCTGCCGCCGACACGTAGATCACATCTGGAGGTGACAGAGACATGGTTAGCACAGAGGTTCAAAACAATGGTACCGATCAAAGAAAAAACTAAAATGGTGTTTGTCAAAAGGGAAAGAAATGTTTAATATTAAGTTTACTTTCAATACATTATTCTTGAGTTTAATTACAAAAACATAACCTTATTATTTTTGTGTTGATGACTGCAGGTTACTCTGCACCGTCAATAAGTGGAGAATTTATCTAGAATTTACCATACTAGAAATGTCGTACTCCATGACAGTAGCTGTGAATTTCTACACTTCGATAAGACAATCAAATTAAAATAAATCCCATTTACTTCAAGATATACTTCTTTATTAATGATTGCTGTTTTGCTGTCATGCTGGCTTTTGATAGGAATGTTTAACAGGTTAGAATTCCCTCTTCAATACCTATTTTATGGATGTATTTATATCTATTTATAGCTGTGAAAGCATTTTTTTATGCAAGTTTTAAGCCCAAAATCTACATTCGATACGAATGCATTTTGTTGATTTATATTTTGCCTTCACCATGTTTACTGAATGAAGTTTGAATGCATCATCATTTTAACGTTAGCTACATTATTTAGCTTGTTGGCTAACTAACTGTTTTCGACCGAGGCAGGAATATACTGTAGATGGGCTGCTAACAGCTAGCTAGCTCTTCCCCTGCTGAACTGTATATGTGTTTATCTTTCACAAAGTAGTGTAGCGTAATCAGGGAAACAATAAGGTTTGTTCCCTGATCAGAAAAGAGATCCTCCTCACCTTGTAGCTTCTCTCGTATGCTGCCGTTCCAGGAACTCTCTTTTATCAGAGCAGCTGAGCGGGAGAAGATATCGGTGGCGTGAGGCAGCAGGAGCTGCAGATGCTTGTGGAGTAAAGCCACGCTGCTGGAGTTCTGCAAACAAACAAGAGGATCAGAATGTTTTCATAAGACTCTGGTGTTAAGATTGTTAATCACACCTACTGAAATTGTGATTAATAAAAAGCCACTAATATCCACTAAATGTTTTCAAGAATAAGCTCAACGATCAACAGGGTATGCAAATAGCACTAACTTGAGTCATGCATTAGTGACACAAACATGTTTGTATTCAATAAAGGCAATTTAATGTAATTATTAAAAAGATTAAGCAAGCCCATGTGAGTTCTGAAACAAGATGTGCAGTAGCGAGTAAATAACTTCATCAAATTGACCGAATTAGCCGTGGGGCGCCTGGCTTTCAGGTAGACAAACATCATGTTGTCATCTCAACAGTGTCACATGATCCCAATGGCACGAGACCAAGCAGTTTGAATAACTGCATGAAGACAGTTTGATTGTGTAAACACTATTTGTACATGATAAAACAGTTGGAGGAGAGATCAGGCTTCACATCAACAAGCACAGCTGAGAGTGCGTACCTCGGTGACGGAGTTAATGTGGCAGTACGCTAACAGTTGCTTCTGCAGCGAGCACAGCAGCTGGTGGAGGTGAGCAGGCTGGCTGCTGTCGGAAGAGGCCATGCCTTGCTGCAGCTTATCACTGTTCTTCTCCAGTTCACCAAATGCCTGGTCCTGCAAGCACGCACACACACAAATCAGAACATCAACAATAACATGGAATAAAAGGCATCTTCCAAGATGAAAGAGGTGTAATGTAGAAAAAAGAGGTGTAATGTAGAAAAAAGGCGTGTGATTTGATAACAGAGGATGTTCGACACACCACATTTCATTGGCTGTCACCTTATAGCTGGAAGGGTTAAAGTGTTGGAAAGTATATTTACTCAAGTACTGTACTTAAGTACAATTCGAGTATTTCCATTATTTTTTCGGCATAGTTTGAGACACGGATCAAGTTAATGGCGTGACATTATATTGATTGGCTGGAGGCTCTGGAACGGGCCATATGGATTTCCTGCAGATCGTTAGCCAGCAAGTCTTTGTAAATGTGATTTGTTGGCAAAAGGTCATTAGTGATTGTCAAATTATTTTATATATACTTTTTTTTTCAGGCATGACTTAAGGTTTACTTAACATTATCTATCTCGCTTGCTTGCCGCTGTTAAACCTTCATCATTCGACTTAATTCACTCATGTGCTCGTCAGTATGGCAATGAGGCCTCTGTGGGAGGCTCAGAAGAAGACAAATCATTTGACTTCCCAGCGGTTACTTTATAGGAAACAAATTGTATTCTGAGACAAAACATTGACATTCAGGCAGGATCAATGACCAATTACTATTTTATTATAAAAACAAGAACATTTTTGGATTTCAAGCCACAGAGGAAAACATGAGCTTGTTTTGAAAACAGCTATCAAATGGATCTAGAATGTAAAGCAGCCTTGAACACAATGACTTGGATGAGTCCTTAGAATCTATTCATTTATCCAGAAGCTTGTTGTCCTCCTGCAACATTTTTATTTTTAGATGCATCTTAAAACATGGTTTCACTTTGTTCCTCAACCATTTCTTAAATAAAACTGGAACGTACTGTTCTACTGAAAATGGTAACCATGAGCAAGTTAGATATTCGGTGAATGTTTACAGAATTATTACTTTGTTCCACTTACAGCTTTTGTATTCTGGATTCTTGGTATTGTGCCATTTAGAAGGTCAGCATTGAATAACTGGTTTTTGGTTTATTATACTCTTTCATCTAGATTTGTGTTTTTCAATTTGTGATTTTCAAAAAATAGAAGAAGACGGGGCTCTATGGATTAAGAGAGGCGTAAGAAGAGCACAAAGAGAAAATACACTGAGAGGTAATGAATTCAAAAGCAGTGACTCATATTCAGAAAGCCTTGCAGTCTAATCGTCATTCATTTCTCAGGCCTGCATAATCACTGTGTGTGTGCGTGTGCGTGTGCGTGTGTGTGTGTGTGTGTGTGGTTTAATCAATGAAATGCCATCTTTTAGAAGCCAAGGAACAGAAGCGAGCCCCTGATGTGCCAGGAAAGAGGTGGCAGGTGAAGATAAAGGATTATATATATGAGTCATGCTCTGCCACCACTCCAATATTGACAGAGGCGAGGGAGACGGAGACATGGTGGAGTGGAACAATGGTGGAAAAAGATGTCGACCTCACTGACGGCTTCCTTCTTGAGTAATGTCTGCCTTTGTCGGTCCAGAATCGATCGATATGACCCCAGTAATAATGGTGTGTTATTGCGTAACACACACAGAGAAATCAATAAGAGCAAACCCCATGCTCTCCGATGGAGCTGCACAGAACATCCACTCACGGTATAAAAGCCCAGGTTCCTGAGCAGCGTCTTCATGAGGATCTCAGCCAGGTGTGTGTCGGGGTGTCCTGCTGTGGCGCTGTATGTGGGGTCCGGGGGGGCTGTGAAACCCGGGCCAGAACAAAGTACCTCCGGGCCGTCGGCGGGGGAGCTGTAACCCAGGAGCGAGGCCACGTGGGTGTGGTCCTGGAGACTGGTCAGGATAATGTCCAGCTGCATCCTCTGTGGGACACACACATCTCAATAACACTGCTGACCCTGTAAGTCCAAACACTTCATTTGAAACTTTACACTGAGGTTCATACTGGGGACAACGCCAGGTCAGTCACCGGAGGGGTTTTCCCCAGTTGGCCTTAATGTTGGTTAGCATGGCCTTTCGTAATAGAGTATTACATGTCTTGTTTTACCTTTGACCTTTAACCGGTCACCGGCCAAAACAGTCACTCTCTGGTTTTGGCTATTATCATATATCCAATGTCCACCAATCCAACATTGCGTAGCATGACGTCGGTATTAGCAAGTGTAAAACTTAGCGATTACATTGCATACTATTGGGCGCTGTCTGCACATTATATATTACATAACATTTGAATCACGCTTTTATCCAACGCCACTTACAGAAGTTCAATAAACCATGAAGATGCCATTATTGTCCACGCTGCCACAAGAACTTCAAAACGTTCCTCAAAATACTGTATCTTCAAGACATTGTATTAGCGGGACTAGGGTTAGAGTTAAGGGTACGGGCAGCTTTCGCATGTTGGTCAAATGGGGCGTGCTCTTGAGGCCGAGGCTCAGAACACGCAGCCAAACAAAGAGACCCATTAGCCGAGCAGCTAACTTAAAGGCCCTTCTAAATAGGCATTTGTTAATCTATAAAAACCTCAAGGACATTAACGTATTTGTCAGTGGCTTTTAACTTGGAGGTTCTGACAGAAATTAGAATAATGGGATATGAAAAAACGATATAGAAAAGTGTCTAGTCTTAGCTCAGTTTGGAAGCATCCATACATGATAACAAAATAAAACACCGGAAACATCTTGAAATGGAAAAACATGGTGATAATTATGAATCCAGTGACATTGCGTCTGTGTGTAAATAGCATAGGGTACCTGTCCTTTGGAGAGACTCTCCCATCTGTCGGGGCCCTGAGGCAGCAAGGAGTGCAGGAGCTCCATCCTCTCTCTCAGCGGAGGCAGCAGCATGGTCGCCCCCACCGACAGGGTCTCGATGACCGCCTGATGGCACAAACACACACCGACTTATTCCTCTGCTGCAGGTGATGTAAATTATTCAGAGCTTGTTGACATTAGCAGCAAATGACTGTCTTTATGTCCCAAGTGCTAATCAAGAAGAAGGAACACGGTGTTTCTGCGAAGGAAATGAAAAGCACAAAAATAATTGGTCCAATTACGCAGTGATTACAAGCCTTTTCAGGGGGGATACAAAAGCAAGAGCCAAGCAGTTATGTCTCCCAGTTTCAAAATTATAGTTAATGTGATAATTATTGAAACGGACATATCTCAGAAAAATTATTGTTATGGTTTGTAGGAAACACAATGTGCAGTTGAATAGTTTGTCACTTTGACAGACCCTCCATTACAGAGACCTCCGTTTTCTTCATGTCATGTAGATGACACTCAGCTTTACCGCTCAACAAAAAACAAGTGTCAGAAAGAAGGACAGAGGCAGGGATCAGGAGGCAGATGAAACTCCAGCTGGACCACATGGTATGTTTTTATTCTCCTTACATATTCCATCACAGCAGCACAATCTAGCAGCTCTTAGTATTGACAAATATTGATTGAAATGTCTTGCTGCACAGGTCACCTTTAGCTCTCTGAAGAGATGGGTGATGTCATTTGTGTACTTAATTATAACTACCTACTTTTAATGTACTTACAGTAAACAGAATTCTAGGGTGTCATGAGTATTTTCTGATGTTGTATACTATATTTTAGTTTGTTTGTCTGAACACCTTGTTTCTCTTGTGCATTAAGAACACTTGTGTTAGGGCATGATTTAATAATAAATAGGTTATATACACAGTACAAAATATCACGTACTGTCCACCCTCCCATGCCACCCTGGCATGACCTCTTGCCCCCCCTTTGCCACCCCATGTCAAATGTTCTAGAACCGCCACTCTTGCTATCCCAGAAAATAAAATATCATAGTGTCACTGTGTTTTCCTGAACATTTCTTGTGCCTTGACGTATTCTCCGTTTGGTCTTACTGTCTGTATGAGGCTGCGAACAACTTTCCCAACATGCCCGACAGTGCACGTTCTTTTTTCCTACCTCCTGAATCTCATCCGGCACGGAGGAGTCCATCAGCCTGAAGAGCAGGTTCCTCAGGGGCCTGGCCTGCCGACCTAAGATACTGGTGGCCACGCCCCCAGCCAGAGCCAGAGCCAGATGATTGGACAGAAGCCGAAGGCACAGTTTGAGGAAGTTATGATGCTCCCTGCAAATATATAAGCAATTATTTATTCAAAACGTTCAGGCTGGTTATGTTTTCATTTGCCATTTCCAAAACAAATAGAAAAAACGGGGTAAATCTCCCCTTTCCTAATGCTTCGAAGGTCTTTGGCAATGACACCTGAGCCAATTGACACTAGCACTGATGGTGACTTGCAGGCTGTGTGCATGCACTTACCTGGAGGATGGGAATGGAAGAGGGGGGTCTTCACTGTTGATGCCGTCACAGTATCGCTCTAGGAAGGATCGCAAATGGGAGAAGGTACTTTCTTCGAGGTCGACACAGTAGGGCCTGTGCCAAGCCACCACTTGCCTAGAGAGCCAGAGAGAGTAAATATTGACTTTAAGTGCTTCAGTACTTTACATGTAGAGCTCTAATGGAATCAGAGTTTATCTTCTATTGACATAGAAAAAATGTAATCTGGAGGGAAACAGCATTTCCTAAACGTATCAGTTCAGAAGTACTTTGTACATTGAAGCCGTAACAAAACTTTTACAAATCAAATTCCCTTAAAGGTGGGGTAGGTCATTTTGGAGAAACCAGCTTGAGTGCGCTAGCATTTGAAAATACACAGCCGGAAGAAATCTGACACTTCCTTACAGAGCCCCTCCCCCAACACACACGAACGCGCACATGACCAATGAGGGCACGAGATAAGTTTGTGCCCAGATGGAAGGCTGACAGGCAGGTAGGCCATCCAGTTACTTTAGCCGGGCCGGCTAAAATGATTGGTCGTGCTTTTTACAGTGCTACGGCTTCCACAGATGACATTTTTTATGGATTTTTTGTGAAAGCACTTCAGATATTCATTGCTATCAGGATGTTAAGAGCATTCCATGGAATATCACAAAAAGTGTATCTCGAGCCGGTTTCTCAAACTTACCTACCCCACCTTTAATGTGAATGTACTTCCTCATCAATATGGGGATGGAGTAAGAAATATTTCCCTAATGTCTGACCATTATTATGAATTGCGTTGTTCAAATCATTTGTCAACTATTGTGATAAGTTTGCTCCTAAAGCAGTTCTCCAGTGATTTTAAATCACACTTCCATAAGGTCAGGGGACTAACAGAAGGCGCATTTAAAAATCAAAAATCAAAGCAGCAACATCTTATCTGAGGAATAGGTTGAGCTTAAAAAGGGCCGGATCCTACAATTCCCATAATGTAAATAAATAATCTTCCATACAAAATGTCTTAATCTAACCTTATTTAGTACTTTAACTTTTGTTACAATTTCTCTGAATGAAAAATAGAATCTAACACACTCGTGAGTTATTTGTAACACAGAAGGGAAACAAAACTGCTGTAGATTTCACATTACGCAGCTACTGACCTTTGACCTGTTAAACAACCTTTACAAAACAAAGTAGTCAAGGGCTGTAGTGACATCAGCACTGGCCTTTACCCTCACTCCCCCCTCATGTGAATAATTCCTGTAAAACCCAGGTTATCGTCACGGTTACTCCGGCTCCACTCAGTGTGTTTACTGTGTTGTAACTGACCTGTCTCTGGGCAGCGCGGTCCACGCCAGGCTGTGGGAGGTGCCGGCTGAGATCTGCTGAATAGCGACTCCATCCAGGCCCACCACCTTCTTGGGCTTGGTGATCGGCCCTGTGGAGTTCCCCTGGCCACACTGACCCATGGAGTTGTTGCCCCATGCATATACTTCGTTGTCTGGATGGAGGTTGAGTAACAGACACAACACAAAATTAGACACGGCTGTATTGATTTTTTTTTTCTCACTGCACAATATTATTGAATAATAATGACGTGCGCTAAGGTTACATATTAGCTTAAACAAATATGGTCTATTTGCTATTACATCATGCTATTGCATCAGTTCTGTTTTTAGCAACCAGCACCTTCATTGGAGAGACAGAGTTGAAAGAGGGGACAGTAAATGGTCCTGGGTCAGATTCGAACCCTAGTCCTTGAAGCAGAGACCCAGTACATCTGCGGCAAGCTCTACCAAGCTCTACCAAGCTCTACCAAGCACTACCAAGCACTACCAAGCACTACCAAGCACTACCAAGCACTACCAAGCACTACCAAGCTATACTTCTGCCCTCTTTCAAACTGTTATGAAACTCAATGTGGTTCCAAAGCAATGCAACAAAGAGACAGGGCATGAAAAAAGGGAAGAGACAACTACCATGCGACAGGGCTAGGCAGTGACTGTCCCCTATGGAGATGTCCACCACCCGGGTGGTAGCAAGCTCCTCGATGAGTTTGGGTCGGAGTGCTGTGGCTTCGGAAGAGCCGCACCCCAGGCAAGCACCACAGCCCCAAGCATACACCTGGGAAAAACAATGAATCAGCATAAGCATTTGTTTTAGTAAGAGTATATCTTTGAGAGAAAAAATGAACAGTTGAATATGCTCAAGAGAATACTAAAGATCGGTCGTCAATGAAAATAATCAGAAATGATAACTGAACTGCTTCTGTGTGTATTCAACTATGAACTATGGGTAATGGCATAAGAAACTAAATGTGGTGAAAGAATCCTCCTTTCTTTATTAGTTTATTTAAATACCCTTTTTTCTTGGAATGAAACATGTCTGTAGCCACAAAAGAGATCATTATAAGTGTTATTTCTGTCATGAACTACTATGTATTGTATTTGTAGTAGAAAATATAGATATAGGTATTCATTCTTGAAGAACTTGAGTTTATATCGCGTGTAAATGTGTGGGACCATAGGAAGAGCAGCCAATGCTAATGCTAATGGGGATCCCGATTAAGACGTAAAGACAAAGGCATGAAAGGAGAGCTATGCTCCGTAACAAGTCCTGACCTTAAAAGATATGACTGTTATTGGCCAACCAGCTGTCACTAGGGAATGCATTAACAGCTGAATGGAATTCTTTCAAAGGGACAAATGTTAAAGAACGTCAAGCCTCTGCCTTTCCTCTAAAAACCAGTCTTGGTAAACGACGATGTCCTACCTGTCCTGTAGAGGTTAAGGCGAGAGACGACTGGCTTCCTGCGCACACTTTTCTAATGAACATTCCTTGCAGGGCCTCCACTACTTTTGGCTTGTACACTCGATTAGTATCACCATGACCTAGTTTTCCTGCAGGAAGAACACATGGTTTCTCTTTAGAGGGCATCAGTATAAACACACACTGTATTGATGTGCAATTTGACACGCTGACATCTAAAGACAATCAAATACAAAATTGCAAGCTCTGCAAAATGATACATTTCAAAAATGCTTTAAATGTACAGACTTGTTATGACATTTAACATGCAAGTCATGTTGAAGGGTTAACCCACCGTTGTCCCCTCCTCCAAAGGACCACACAGTGCGTCCGTCCTTTGACAGTGCGATAGTATGGGAGCTGCCGCATGACACCTCGCCTACATTGCTGATGTCTTTAACCAGGGTAGGAATGTTTCGGCTGTTGCTGTCACCGTGACCTGTGTTCCAAAACAATGAAACATTTAACACGTCCAAATTACAAAAGGTGGAGTTTTTTTCTTTGCCTGAATGGAGGGTGAAAAAGGCAATACATACGGTTTGTATCCACATAAGCACATCTAACTTCCTGTGTATTCAAAACTACGATGCAGCCTAGATTTGAAAGCCGCCCTATTAAGCACATTTTCAGGTAGATATTAGTATTTTGTGCCACTACTGCGACATGTCTCCATGCTTTAATGTTCAGAAAGTGCTTTATTTGCCTCATGCTGCCTGTGCTGCAGCACCTCTTTTCACCCTCCGTCTGAAACCATTGCCGCTTAGAGATGTCCCGACATTTGGCCTATCACTTACAATGTGTTGAGCGCTAGCCAATAGAAGCGCCAATCTTACATAATGATGTCCAATGGAGGCGTTCCAGGCAGGGGGTAGTGTGTGAGAGAGAAGGGAACTTTGGGATTTTAGCCTTTGCAGACCATTTACATGCACAGAAACCTATAGAACATACAACAGGAAAGGGACAACCCCAAAGAGTATAATATGGCCCCTTTAAATGGAAGCTGTCCAAATGATGATTCAGGGTGATATCCGGAGAAGATGACACATACTGTAAAATGTCAAAGCTGAATCAGAACCCTTTCCACCCACAGAAGAGCCTTGCATCCTTCTCAATAATGCATTGGGAATCTGTAAACTGCACACTACACATTCATTTTAGGATGACTTGGTTCAGCAACTTACCTAATCTTCCAAAGTCTCCTTCACCCCATGTGTACAGCTCTCCATCCTCACTGACTGCAGCACTGTGTCTGTAGCCCGCAGACACACACACCACCACCTGACCATAACAACACACATCCTCATGCTTTATGACTGCTGGTAAACGCACAAGCAAATATACATATACTGCTTTCTGAACCGAATGCATAGGAGTGAGCAGCTACAAGACAAATAATAGATGTGTTGATGAAGTAGGAAAAAAAAGATCATATATATAGAATACATTTAAATATGTTACTGGATTTTAAATAATACATTAATGTCATATCAATAACATACCATTGTGTCAAGCCATTTTGTGTGAAACCCTACCTTCCCCTGAAGCGGCCCCTGGATGAGTTTAGGGTATTTCTGTGTTGAGCTGTTCCCGTGACCCAGTTTTCCATAATCACCGTCTCCCCAGCTGAACACCTCACCCTCCGTAGTGAAGGCGAGCGTGTGGCCGTCTGAACCCTTGGACGACGACACCTTCTTGATGGCACGGTGGGGCTCGAAGGTGAGCTTCTTGAGTGTCGATTGGTTGTTGGAGTCCCCGAGGCCCAGGCGGCCGTAGCTGCCCTTGCCACATGCCCGTACGGAGCCGTCGGACGAGATAACGAAAGTGCAGTACTGCCCCGCCTCAATCTGCAAAATACAAAGAAGATCAGTGTCTGTATGACTACACATAGGCCTTGATCAGAGGAGCTTTAGCAACTGTCTGCTAACTTTTGCAGCGGAATCAGAATTGAGTATTCAACTTGCAATAAAGAACTGTTATCTTTGTTGTGCAAGTTTAATTTCCTTCCAGAAAAAGAAGAACACAGAGCACTGCTCATCCATCTTGCAGAGTAAAAGTCTACAGCTGTAGATGAAAGCAATGCACTATTTGCATTATGTCATCATGTATATGCCAAGCCATTGTTTCAAGCTGATCAGTAGAATGAATGCTTTGATTCGCTTTCTTTAAAGTCAACAACACTTTTTCCAAAACTAAGCAAAATTCCTCTAGAAATTCATGGCGGTTTCTCTACACTTTGATTATTAATGAATACGAATATTACAGATATGTCCTCTCTTAACTGTGTCTGCATAGCGCCTTTTACTGATTGCCAGTGTCTTTGATAAAAACATTCTAATGAGGAGTGAGGGCAAGCCGTGGCATGCAGCCGCCACGAGAAAAGGCACCTAGCGTCTTTTATCTGAGCCCGACCTTTTTGTGCGCAAGCTCCAAGTGCTTACATTTGAACATATCGTACATTTTCAGAAGAACGCCAGTCACATCCCTGTAGAAATTGGAGGAGAAGTTGGTTTTTGTCTCGCAGACAGAAACTATCATAAGAAAAACTAAAAAGCCCTTTTGTTGGAGCAGATATTGGATGTTGCTGCCTCTGAGTGAAATACTTGTATTGCCATATGCAGCACATTGCCTGCCAGCGCCTTTCTGCCAAAAAAGGGGCTATGTGGATACAGGCCTGCATTCACCAAGCTCTACAGAAGACGTGCAAACTCTTTTCTCTTACTGTCTGTGCATCGGCGAAGCTGGCCGCCAACTTGGGCTGCAGGATCTTCTCCTGTGTGCCCTCCACGAGCTGGTGGCTGCTGTTGCTGCCCCACACGTACACCTCGCAGGTTTCAGACACCACGGGTGCTTCTCCGGTCTGCATGCTGTCT
This sequence comes from Pseudochaenichthys georgianus, assembly GCF_902827115.2. Lineage (NCBI taxonomy): Eukaryota > Metazoa > Chordata > Actinopteri > Perciformes > Channichthyidae > Pseudochaenichthys > Pseudochaenichthys georgianus. The sequence continues at coordinate 15,362,376 of NC_047505.1, forward strand.
GGGCTGACACAGGTGCGAGAGTAGTCTGATGCCATTCGACATACCTGGAAGAAAAGAGTATTCTATGAAAGATTTGCTCCAGAGAGATTCTATTTGGGATAATCTTTGTGTTCTTCAAATCATATCTAGGTATTAGAAAAGCCCAACATATTTTTACAATGGAACTTTCACAGGAGTAACTAGTATGGCTTTTTCGCACAAGAATTCATCCGCTCTAATAAATAAGCATGTTGAGGTGTTAGGTACAACTAGTCCTGAAAATAAAATACTGCTTAATATCTTACTTCTTCAAAAAGACAGAGTGCCGCCTCATACAATGAGCACAAGCCATCAGACGTCCGCGTTGGTTCTCTCCACTGGCTGCGATCTGACGAGGAGCCCTGACATAAACAAAAACACAAATCAATGAGAGCATGACATCAAATTCACTTTGTACTTATTCAATCTGGTAGGAATCCAAAACAACCCACGTCATGTGATACATGTCAAAAATCTTTGAAAACACTATACAATATATAATATTATATAATTGATGACATTTATTTCTGGTCTGTATTTGTTATTAATTTAAAGGATATCCCGTCTTTAATCAGCAACTACAAGTAAATGCTTTCAGATATCCCACTGAACATACAGATATATAAATACATGTTAGTGATTGAATCTTCATCTTTTTTAGTTTGTAACTGTTGCAGAGCTTTCTATCGAGAGAAAAGAAGGCTGAATGAAAAATATATTGTACCAATAATAATACTCCATAGGAGTATTTCTGTATTTATCTTGGTAAGAATTCATTTAAATGACAATTGGCTTCTCTGATCAACTTCAAATAAATATGTTCATCATTCCTAACCACATAATACGTGCACAATAAAGAATACAGATTCACTTCATTTTTGCAGAATCAAGAGCTATTAATAGGGACAAGGGAAATTAGGTTGAACAGACAATGGCATGGCATTTTTAAGCACTTCGACAGCTCCAATCAATAACAAGCATATTCAAATAAACATCCAATCCGACAGTTTTGTGAATGCTTACTTACCAAAGAGCGTCTCATCTGCATGAGGATGTTCATGAAACACTCGTAGCCAATAAGCCCTTCTTGGTTCTGCAGCCCCTTACTCTCCTCCATAGCGCTGACCACGGCTGATGCAGCCAGGGCCATCTCGATCCACTCCAGCAGGTAGCGCAGGGAGCCCCTCTGGGAGGCCAGCCCTAGCAGCAGCTCTGAGGCCAGCCGCCGCCCTAGAATATCCGCCCCAGAGTTTTGCATGGTCACCCCCTTCAGAAATGTGGTGACCTGGGCCAGGCAGTCCAGCCCCATTGGTGGGATCTTGCTCTCGTTGGCCAGAGAGAGGGGTGGCAGGGAGCTGACCACATCAATGGCTGTGTGAATGACATCATTACACAAGTTTATGTTGCCCCCGGGACCTCCACCAGGGCTGAGTGGAGGAGGCATCATCCAGCTCTGGCGCAGAAGAGCGAAAAGAAGGCTGAGGCCGGTACGAACGCCCATCTCGATGAGGGCGTCGGTGCTGGAACGCGGCCTCTCGCTGACCGAGTGCAGATCCGCTGAGCCCGAGTTGTTTTCTGGAGAGTGCTGCTGCTGCTTGACTTTTCCCTTGTCGTGGTACTTGTTGGAAAGTGCATAGAAGATGCGCTGCAGCACCAGCACACGTTTGCGCAGGGCCGCGGCAAAGGGAGAGTCAGAGCAGACCATCTTGGCCAAGGCCAGCTGGCTGCTGAGGAGAGCATCAAGGTAGTGTTCCTGCTCATCGCTGGAGAGGGACTCACGCTCAAAGTCTGGAAGCTGGGGTCCTTTCAGACACAGCACCTGCTGGGGCAGCAGCACAGCCTCTTTGTTAGCTAGCAGCTTTGAGTAGAGCACCGAGACTCCCTCCCGTGTCGCGATGGACTCGCTGTCCTCCGTGATCCATGAGCTGTTTAGGTGCTCCAGCCATTTGAGCTTCACCGGGGGGATCATTAAAGCCATGGCATGTCACTCTGGAGCCATCAGTCCTGAAAACATCACACAACATGTAAATATCACATTTTCATAAGCTTTATTTTCTAAGGGCCAAATACTCCCCACTATGTAACACTCACGCTACTATAGGCTAGCGCTCAAACACATTGTAGGTGACAGGCTAAGGGGCGGGACATCGCTAAGCTGTTGACCAATTACAGAAGAGCCGGCCAGCTAACCAATCAGCGCAGACTGGGCTCTGGTTTCAGACAGAGGGTGAAAAGAGGTGCTGCAGCACAGGCAGTATGAGAAAAACAAAGAGCTTTTTGAACATTAAAGCATGTAGACATGTCGCAGTAGAGACACTACATACTAATATGAACCTGAAAATGAGCAGAATGTCCTCTTTAAGACTGCTACTTAATTGCATAATCAACAAGATTATGAAACAAAAGTTATTTTTAAAATGGACCCATTAAAGCATATGAGACCCATTATATATCAAACAGGAAATGTAGATTATAAATATCTGCCCAATAGAATAGATTTGTCTGTGACTGAAAAACTCAGATTGTACACCTTCTAGCAGTGGTTCTCAAATGGGGGTACGCGGACCCCTAGGGGTACGTTGGAGTACTGCAGGGGGTACGTGAGATTTATTTTATGTTAATGAAAAAAACAAACATAATTAATGCATTTACACAAACTGGATAATAAAATGGGGAAAATAAACGGGGTGCTCTCTTTTCCTCTCCCTCTCCTCACAGCCCGTCAGTCTCGTGCAGCTCGCTGAACCTGTAATAAGTGACCCGACAGTAAAGAATAAATATATTTAAAACTAGTTTAGCTAGTTCCAGAGTAGATAAACTAGCTAAGTGTGTTAGGTCTAACTCTTAGTGTATTTTGCTCGGCTCAACGGTCCGTCACAGCGGCGGAGCTGTGATCATGCAGAGCTGCGTGTTCTCCGTTAGCAGCAGCTGATCTGCTCTCTGATCTCTCTCTCGCGTCGGTTAGACTTCACTCGCGTCTATGTCCAAATCTATCAGATCTAGATAGTTCTAGTTAATTATATGACTGCCTGCTTTTAAAAAGGACCTAAACAATAAGCAAAGTATAGCGCAGCATTATGCATATGTTTATATGAGGGGTCAAAATCCCATGCTCATAAAATGCTCATATATTTTTTTCTCTTCATTCCCACGCCCCAAAATAAATAAATATACAAATATACCAATTTTAGGAAAAGTAATGAAGTTTGAGCAGTGTGGGTTTTATATGAACAGAGTTACACATATTTCAAAACGTGAAGTGTAATAACTGCAGTTTGCCTCGCTGTCAGAATGACAAAGGTCCTCAGTGAAGCACAAGCCCATGTTTCACTACATTGTAAGTACAACTTATTAAAAAGATCAGTTCAATGCAACTAATGTCCTCTGTGTTATTGCATGATGTTAAAATTGGTTTGCATGGATTTAGTGATGGATTGTAAACATTTGAAATGTAGCATTTAAGTGTTTCTCAGTTACAAGGTTGTTGTTTTAATGAATCAGACACTGATGGTGCAGCGCTGTACTGTACCTCTTTATATAGGCATGTTTTCCTTAACAAATTGTTTTTGCACTGATCAGGGGGTACTTGGCTGAATTTCTTTTACAAAGGGGGTACATTATTGAAAAAAGTTTGAGAACCACTGCCTTATTATTATTACTGCAGTAAATGAGTGTGTTTTGAAAAAAGAGCCCTGCTCTCAGTGAAACTACCCTGGTAAATTAAGGTTTTAAATACTTTATCAAGCTAATTCAAAGTGTTTAGCAATACTTTTGAGGACTTTGTTGGCCATATTGTAAGCACTACACACATGTTGAACTGTGTGTAACAGGTCAGAGAGTTTCCAAACTTTGCTTTAAATAATCAATAATTGACAAGAAAAGGCATGCTTTCTAACTAAAGTAAAGGTCTGACACTAGTTGCAACCAAGAACCGGTTTTCTGTAGCCAACCGTACTGTTTTTGATTTAATCTTGATATGAAATGTGCTGTGAGGGTCATATGAAGGTCAATATCATATAAAAAAAAAATGCATTTATATTAGAACTTCGACTACCACTCTCTTGTGAAGAAATATGATCAATACCCTTTGAGTAAAAGGGTGATAAGTAATCAGTCAACTCAACTGAACAAGGTTCAGATCCAGCCTGTGTGTATGGGAGGGATTGATGTGTTACCAATAATCTATCCCAGCAACCAAGCATTTCATGCATGAGGAGGATTCAGCAGCAATAAGCATTTACCGGGAATGCTTTTATCCAGGATTGCAGCTAAAATCTATGATCTATAAATCTATAGAACGTTTTAGAGCCAGAGGACAATAAGGCTGATGAGCAAGGTTGGGAAGTGCACTGTAGTGTAGAGCTGTAACAATAGGTCAACTAATCCATTAGTGGTTCGATAGAAAAATAATGTGTAACTGTTAATCGATGAATAGTTAGTTGTTCATGCACAAATGCTGTTATGCCGCCTCTCAAGTATAAGGATGTCCTGCTATTCTCTGTTTTATATCACACATCAGTTTTCATTCACCAAACTGAATATTAAATAAAATGCACTTCCACTTAAACCAATCATAGAGACAACCGCTCATAAATCCATTCAATATAAACCAACATATATATTATCTTACGGCCTTACATTAAATCCCATTCAAAACACAGCATCTGCATTGGTTTAGTATGACTTGTGAACATTAAATGAATTACTGTGGAAGCAACTGCATAAGTGTATTGACAAGAGAAGGATTCTGCCATAACAAACAACTGCCGCGTGCCGACTATCCGTCTGGCCATATCCTGTAAGGTGAAATACAAAATTGAATTCCAGACTCAAAGACGTTTGATGATTCTTATTTGACATACTGTGCAGGGTGGAGAAATCAGTATCAGCAACAGACCAGGCGAGAGCACACAAAACCCTACAACATTGTTATGACCAAGTGGACCATTAACAAAAGACTCAGAAAGTGACCTGATCACAGCATTCATTCCAGAAGGTCAGGCCAGGGGAGCAGTTATTTCCATATCCAAACCTATAGAACCACATACTGAAGTGGATACAAATGCAGCTAATTTTTTTCTTTAAAGTCATATTTACTAATCCATGATAGCTTAAATTCAAGAGATGAACTGCTTTTAAATGTTCACTACAACCAGTGATGGGAGGTAACTGGAAGTCATGTACTGTACTAAAAGTATAATTTCTCTCTTTATGATTACTTTAACTGCGGCTATTATTTTGCTGTTTATACTTGTGTACTTTTATTTAAAGAAAAACGTTTGACCACAGAGTATTGCTACAATGCCCATAGTTCTGGATCTAAAAGATTCATCCAGTTCTGACTACAGCCTGGGCTGCTGTTAATCCACCCTCCTGTTGTATAAACAAATGTGTTTATCATTGACATTGTTCTGCTTGCTACCATTCTTGGTGTCGGTTAGTGTTTTTGCTTATTGAAGGCGAGTGCTTTTCTTCACACACCCCTTCACCATGTTGACAGACCCACTGAGCTTACAGTCAACACTGTAGTTGTTTAGGTCGCTTCAGTGATTATTATAGGCGGTTAGCATCTAGCTAGCTAAATGAACAGGACAAGTCATCTGCAGAAACGGCCCATGCTAACAATAATGTATTTATAGTTTAAGCAGAGGTTGTTAGCACGTTACTAGCTTAGCACCTGAAGACAACATTAGACACCTAAGTAACCATGACACAGCAGCAGGCTTCTAAGTGGTAGAAGGTTGTTAGCCTGCTTGTTGTGTCAGATTAGAAACCCAGTTTTCCTGTTGTGGTAATCACCTACAGCTAACTGTTTAACAAATCGCTGACAATACTGGACACTGGCTAACATTTCCGACATGGCATCAAACCAGTAACGTTTGCATTAGACTTACAAGCTCTTGGGACAAACCTTTGATGCAATATTGTTGGCAGTTGTTTGTGCACCGACTGTCAACTTGCGCTACTGTTTATGTTAGCTAACGTTAGCTAACTTTCCTCACGTCACTCAGCTAGCAAAGCATAAAACACCAAAGCATACACGTAACACCCTTATATAAAGGTATGACAGGTGGCTTATTATAAAGTCATAGCGCTGTGCATACCTTTCTAAAAGCCCAGCATTTGTGGAAGCTATTTTGGCCAGTATTAGGTTGGCTTATCTGCTGTATCATAGCGTCAAACAGGTTAGCTCGCTAGCTAACGTTGCACTTTCTAACGCTGGCTGGAATATAAAGCTCGCTTACCAGTAAACGTCAAATGCCTCCTCTTCTGTGCGTTGTGCTTACACAATGCGTTTCATTGCAAGCGAACAGTTCAATGGATATCCTTACGCTTTTCGATATGGTTACTGTGAAAGGAAACAGAGCCATGCATGGATTTCCATGCCTCCGCCCGCCTCTCCCGTAGCTTCCACTGCAACTCTGGGGAGCGGTCTGCTCAGTCCCAACCCCTAAACGAGCCCCAGCCCCTAAACGAGCCCCAGCCCAGCCCCGACTGTGACGTTAAGATCTGCCTGTCTGTCTGCCTGACTGTCTATCTGCCTGTCTATCTGCCTATCTGCCTGTCTATCTGTCTGTCTGCCTGCTATGTTTGCCTGTCTGCCTGCATTAACTCTATCTCATACCATACCGTCAACAGTGGTTCACGCGCAGACATTCACGCCCACTAAGACAAAGAGGTCCAAAACACACAGCGGTTTAACATGAGAACACTTGGTAAGCATTAAATGGCATTTATAATATAAAATAGCCACTGATATTGCATGCATTTACCTTCATACAGTCTATTGTTTTTACATACACTGATACACTTACCCTTGATGCTACTTTACCAACATACACACAGAGCAGTTTACAGTCGGCCTATAGCCTATACTATAATTATGTTATAATGTCAGTTTACTCATTTGATCCTTATTGAACAGAGACGGAATTAGTACTCATATATTTTTACTTAGGTAAATCAGTCAGTAGTAATATCACAATGTAGAAATATCCTGTACAAGCAAAAGTCTATCATTCCAAATGAATGCCAAGTTGTGGCTAGAGTGTTTTGTGGTTATCTTACCGGTGCAGACCATAGACTGTATATATAAAGGTGCAGACACAGAGAATTCCCGCCTAAGTTGCAGCTCAAATCTTATTTCAGAAGCTGATCCTATCAATTAGTTTGTGGGCTTTATTTTTTTTAGCCTTTTTGTGGGTTTTTAGCAAGCTGACATTGGAGAGCTAATAGAATGAGAGGACAGGGCGATGGGGATGGGGATGAGAGATGGGACATATTTGTATGTATACTACTTAGATATACATTTAAGTTTTTGTAGCTACTTAATTGATTATTTAAATGTTCTTATACTTAATACTTATATTCCACATAAAATCAGAGGCACATTTTCACTGCACTCGTTTAACTTTAGTTACTAAACTGCAGATTCAGATTACGATTACAAAATATTATCACAAATACATTTATTATAATATCTTATTCTTAATATAATACTTTATTGCCCCTTACTTTGGTACAGAGTAGACACTGGGTTCCCCCACAGTATATAAAGTTATTAAAATGATCCACCTACTGTAGCAGCTGCTACATAAAACAATACGAACACATTAATGCACTAAATACTTTAAATATACACGTTTTGAATGCAGGACTTTACACTGTGGTATTTCTACTTTTACTTAAGTAACATTTCATATAACTTTTTGGGATAAAGTGCATCAAATGTCCCCAGGATGCCCTTTATTACCTGCTAATGTAAAACCTGAGTCAATCTACTTATAACAGGATGTCACTTTGAAGATGTAAACATTTAATTAAATACAAATTAATGTTTGGATGAGCATAGAAGGAGATTTGTATGGATCAACATATTAAACATACATTTACACATGTTGTCGAATCATCAATGCGATCAATGCCTATTTTAATATACTCTTACTCAGTGATCAAACAGTCAGCAATATTGCAAAGCTTTAATATTTTTATAGCACATATTTGTTTCAATTCACTGCGCTTGTATATTTATTCAGTTGAATAACATTTTGTTATGTTTTCAAGTCTGTCATTTACTTAAAGTGGCCCTAATATGCTAAGTTTTCATCTTTATATTTGTGTTTTGTGCCTCTACTCTGTGACATTCACATGCTTTAATGTTCAATCGTGTACAATGTGTTGGAGTGCTAGCCAAAAGAAGCACAAGTGTTACATAGTCATGTCACTTTGTTTTTAAAGTAAACAAAAGTGTCCCATCGAAACGTTTCAGGAAGGGGGGGGGGGCTGTGTCTGGGGGGCTGTGTCTGGAACTGTCTGGCCATTTGCAGACCATTTACATGCACAAAAACCTATATAACACACTCCAGGAAAGGGACAACCCCAAAAGGCATAACAGGGAACAGGTCCCCTTTAACAAGTCATAATATATATTTCTTCCATTCTTTCTTCTTGTTGTTCTTAACGTTGCAACTTTTTCCTGGTCACACAACACAGATTCACATCCAGAGACACAAGGTTAAGGTTTAAAGGTATTTGCTGAAGAAACAAGCAGTCATTCAGAGATAGTCTGTCCAAAAGGAGTAAACTCATCCAGACAGGGCGCAGGCAAACATCCAATAACCACGGTAAAGTCAAGAATCATATAAATCAAATACTAGGAAATGCTGGAAAGCTATTCAATCACAAAGATAGACAAAGACAATCTGCCAGGGTAACAAGAAAGCAGTATTATGTATAAACAGGGAAAATCATTTTTAAATTGAGGGGCATGTGAGTAATTAAGGGCAGGGGTGGATATTCAAGTAGGCCAGGAACTCTTTTGGCCAAGAACTGATACAACATAATATGCTAGCATTTCAAAAAAACAAGAAGAAAAAAAAAGGTTCACACAAATCAGGATGTTACAAATAGCTAGGTATACAAGGGCTGTTTTAAGGTCTTGGAAGTGCAGTGTGAATCATTTAGCTTTGGGCTTCGGTCAACCCCGGGCCAATAATATGTGTAAAGCCCTTGAATTAACCTAGCACAAGCTGCAGCACTGATGGACTTTAAAAGAGTACAAATTTAAATAGATTAGATCAGATGCTTTTGCCTGATATGTATGAGGTTGGTTGTCTTACTGTCCGTCATAACAATATCATCATTCCTGAGTCTCATGGCCAGGCATGTGAAGATGTTTTTCCCCACACTACTTCTAAACACCACTTCTATAGTCAACATACATCCACATTAGGGGTGTGACGGTATCCGTCCCGTACCGTCACGGTTCGGACGTCACGGCACATGCAGTCACACGGCGAATACGCCTTTTTTTTACGAGTGGGAAAAAAGTCTGTCCTTCAGGGCAGCATCCACTACACTATTTATAATCCAGTGGGCGGTATTGCGCCTAAAAGCTGTTTGCCAGCCGCCCTTAAACAACAAATGAAGAACAAGAAGAAACACAACAACAAAACGAACTAGAAGAAGAAGAAGAAAGTTAGTATGGCGATTTCAGATAACACACAGGAGCTAGAACCCACCTGATTCTTTTAAATCAGCTGTGTGGGAACATTTCGGGTTCCCTGTGGACTACAATAACGATGAAGTGTGCGAGTGGTGGATCCGACGAGGACGGTGTGTCGGCGTTGTTCGATAGCGGTGCGGTATGCTAATGACACACGCCAAACATGCTAAATCATATCAGAAGGCATCACCCAGATTTGCCAATCACCGGAGCCCGGCAAAAGACAACAGCAGTTCAACAGCTGATCCCCGCTGTTTTTAAGAAGCCAATCGACATGAGAGCCGAGAAACCAAAATAAATAACTATAGGTTACTTACGTAACCCCAGACCTCAGAGTAACATGAAGTGAGATGTCTCACTATGGGATGCGCCTCATCGCGGAGCAAACAGAAGCATCAATCTCATTACGCCAATCCTGATTGGCTGGTGATCTTGACGTCAACGTCAGGGGAAATCACCCCCTATAAGTAGCCTGCGCCACGACGCATGCGTCATTCAAAATAAGCACCTCTTCTCGCTTCACCATAGCAAGGAGGGCCGTCTGGTGAGACATCTCACTTCATGTTACTCTGAAGACTGGAGTTACGTAAGTAACCTATAGTTCTCATTCATAACACTCCGTTCGATGTCTCACAATGGGATATTGTAGCTCCCGTATTGCCAGACGAGCTTATCTCGAAGATCACCGATCAACCAGAATTTAACAGGTGGAGTCCCGACTCAACAAGGTGCCCAGCACTGCTCGGGCCACGCTTGGAGCGGAGACGTCTAGCCTGTAAAAGCGGACAAAAGTGAGCGGCGAGGACCAGCTCGCCGCTGCACAGATGTCTTGGATGGAAACACCGTTGAACAAAGCCCAGGATGTAGCCAGGCCCCGAGTCGAGTGAGCCCGCAGACCCGAAGGTGCTTGCAGATTCTGACTCGTATAGGCCAAAGCAATCGCCTCCACGATCCAGTGGGAGAGCCGTTGCTTAGTAACAGGCTTACCCTTGTGAGGATTAGCCCAGGACACGAAGAGTTGGTCATTAAGACGAAGCTCTTTTGATCTGTCCATATATGTGTGTAAAGCCCGGACTGGACACAACAGATCCTGCTGCTGCTCCCCGGAGGAAACCAGCAGCGGAGGAAATGCCTCAATGTCAATCGGGGTACACGAACCAACCACCTTTGGTGTAAAGGCAGGGTTGGGTTTCAACAACACTCTCGTTTGCCCTGGGGCGAACTGAGTGCATTAGGGCTGTGCATCTTCACTGGTCTCACGATTCGATTCGATTACGATTATCCTGTCAACGATTCGATTCGGTTCGATATCCCGGTGCATCACGGTGCATCACGATTCATACCAATGCGTTGCATCCTCAATTTTCTATATTACTGCACATGGCTTATTTTTCATCAATGCATACATGCAGTAAATACATATGAACTCTCTTTTTATTATTTAGAAAGTGCTTCAGAAATCAATAACATAAATGTCTTGACATTAATTTATAAACCAAAATAAATGAATTGTATAGGTCTAGCCTCCGTGTGTGAAGTTGTTCCATCCTCAAAAACAAAAAGCTAATGCTTCTGCAGTCCTAGCTGCAGCTTCTAGCCACGGTCCTTCTGTTAAGAAAGGACACTGAATGTCCTGAATGAGGCATCACACACAGGACTTGAGTCTGAACACAGCAGACAACAGGAGTATTTACAACAGCATATACAAACAAAAATAGTGCATGTGGGTGCACACTTACATTCTCTGTCTTACTGTTACATAAATCCCATGAATGTATGAGATTAAATTAGCTGCATTATATCTCAGTGATTAAGTGAATAACAAAGTTTCTATCGGGTCACTATCAGCATGTCACTCATTATTTTCAGGGAGGGGGCGGGGCTTGGAGGAACGGAGAGGAGACGGTGATCGCGGAAGCTTTTTTCCTCCTGCCTTCACACACTTTACACACGTATATATCGTCTGAAAATTGCTAGAGGACATTCATACTTTGCAATCCAAGACTTAATTAAATCCACCAAAAACCTGACATGATTGTAACGCGATTATTTTTGAAAAACATAAATCCCTGTCACACTCCGTGTCGCTGCGGCTCTGACACGGAGTGATTGAGAGCGGGTCCTGCTGTCGGTTCTGGACTGGTGTTCTTGTGTTGGTGGATAAAGCAGACTGCTCCGTGTTGCTATGCCGCTGTCACGTCTGTTCCCTGATCTCTGCGTCACCGACCGATTTGATATTAAAGTGACAGAAAAAATGTTATAGTAAAGCCGCGGCCGGAAAATCAGGAAGCAACGTTACTACTCTATAACCGATTATCTTCCGTCCCTGCATCGAGACCGAATCGTCCACGTCCGCATCGCAATGCATCGTAGAAACGATTATTTTCAACACCCCTAGAGTGCATGAGGGATGTACAGACAGTGCATGGATATCGCTGACCCGCTTGGCGGATGCCAGGGCCAGTAACAGCACTGTCTTGAGTGACAGATGTTTCATGTCAGCTCCTTCCAGGGGTTCAAATGGGGTCATTCTGAGCCCATTTAAAACCACTGCCAGGTCCCATAAGGGCACCAGCGACCTGGAGACAGGGAGGAGCCTGTGAGCTCCCTTCATAAAACGGCAAACCAAAGGATGTTGACTAGCCGTCTTGCCCTCAAAGCCCACATGGCATGCAGCAATAGCAGCCAGGTACACCTTGATCGTGGAGAAAGCTCTGTGTTTATCGATCAAGTCCTGTAGGAATGATAAAATCACCCCGACAGGACATTGAAAAGAGATGTGTCCTTCTTGAAGGCACTACTCCTCAAACACCCTCCACTTACAGTCGTAAAGAGACCTGGTGGAGGAAGCTCTCGCACTCTGAATAGTGTTCATCACCTTCTGAGGGAGTCCCACTGTATTCAGATTGTACCACTCACGGGTCAGGCCCATACTGCCCCGTGCTCTGGGCGTGGGTGAAGGATCGCCCCCCCCGCCTGAGACAATCTGTCCCTGCGTGGTGGGGGCTGCCATGGCTGCCCGCACAACAGCTGATATATCTCCGCCAGCCCGTACATTGCGGGCTAGGGCGGAAACATCAGAGTAAGTGTGTGGCGTTGCTCCTTCACTCTGGCCAGAGTTGGGGGTAACAGAGCCAGGGGTGGGAACGTGTACAGAGGACCCGGAGGTCGATCGTGTACGAGTGTGTCCCCGCCTAACAGTGCGTTTAAATCGTGCATTAAAGAGAACAGCTGTCATTGAGCATTTTCTCCTTTTGCGAACAGACTTAACGTGGCTCCGCCGTAACGCACCCACAGCGGACTCCCGATCCTTGGATGAGGAGTCCAGTCTGCATAGAGTGGTGCACCTTTTGACAGTAATTCTGTCCCGAGGTGCATCACTCCCGGTACCTGTGTCGCTCTCAGAGAGAGGAGACGTCTGCCACTCCAAGGGATCAGTTTGTATGCCAGTGTGTGTGACTGGAGACAACGCAACCTCCCCTGGCGGTTCATACACGATATTGTGTTGTCTGTCCTCACGAGGACATGGTGTCCTCTGAGAGAAGGCAGGAAGCGTTTTAGGGTGGGGAACACCGCTAAAAGCTCCAGGTAGTTTACGTGTGCCCGCTGGAGGTCTCTGCTCTAGGGACCTCTCACCGGGCGACCTTCGTAAATACCCTATCAGCCTGTCTGACCTGCGTCCGTGGTGACCACCTTCCGTGAAAGGACAGCACCCGTAGGCGCGTCCCGCACTAGAAAAGTCGCGTGTAGTGCCACTACGCAATTCATAATCACCAAAACTCTCGGTTTAGTTTTATTATGAGGCCCATGTTGAGTGGGTGCTTTACGAGAAAAAAGGACAGTGTGGGTCTTTTTCCTCAAAGAATATTACCTGGTGTGGTAATATTCTTTTAATCCTTTTCTCCCCCGTGAGAAGAGAAAAGAAAAAACGTCCTCGCTACCGTGGTGTCGGCAGTGAGGGAAAAAAACAAGCTAGCAACGGGTGTGTTGCTAACTTTAGAATCAAAACCTTACCTTAATTCCAGAGGAAGAACGGCGAGGTTGATTACTGTATAATACTAACTGGTGTGTTAGTACTATACTCTTCTGCGAGGCAGAATAGGGTAGCCGGCTAACGCCCGTCGACCGAAATTAGCTTTTGGTTCAGTCTGTGGACTGTTAAGCTAGCCCGGCTACCATTAGAGATGTGCTCTGAAGCGAGAAGAGGTGTTTGAATGACGCATGCGTCGTGGCGCAGGCTACTTATCGGGGGTGATTTCCCCTGACGTTGACGTCAAGATCACCAGCCAATCAGGATTGGCGTAATGAGATTGATGCTTCTGTTTGCTCCGCGATGAGGCGCATCCCATAGTGGGACATCGAACGGAGTGTTATGAATGAGAACGGAAGCTTTTGGCATATTTTTTTCAACGACTTTGCGCTCTTGAAACACTTTCTTATTATTTATGATGTAAGACATTCTTTTTAGTTTTACAGCTTGATGAAACCTTTTTGTTTGACATCAGCCATTATAGATAATCTGGCCATCTGATGCCCCTTTCACACCAGCGCCTTTTCAGCTCCGGCTCGGAGCTAGAGCCTGAAAAGCGCTGGGTTTTCCAGTTCACACCGGAGCTGCGCCGGCTCTTAGCTCCGGAATCCGCTTCGTTTCCAGCTCCAAAAAATTGTCGGTCCAGAGGCAAGAGCTTTGGAGCTAAGAGGTGACGTCGCTTACGTCTCTCTTATGTCGAGGCGTGCAGGAAACTAAACCCACCTCCCATGGGTCGACTGTTATGCCTGCCTACAAGCAGTAGTGCCTATAAACACACTTTATAAAGTCAGGCAACACTAACCAGGCTTCGTGTGGTTCTGTTTATTTGTGCCTTACTTTGACCATCCGTTCGCTGTTATCGATCATTGTGGAGAGAGGCAGACGTGTTGTTTTGTATTATTGCAGCTATCGGATGCAAGTAGTCAGTTTAGGTTCGGTTGCTATGCTAACATCACCCGTTTTATACCAGAGAAACTTTCATAACAGCGTTGTGATACCAAACAGTGTCAATTCAGACTGACACACATTCACTTAGGCTAAGGGGAACTGGGGATATGCATCAGCTGCTTGTGTGAGTCGGACAGTGAATACTTTAGAGCGGCCGCTGCAGTGTGAGCTAACCGGGAGCTAACGGGAGAATAAACTCCTGTGGAAGAGCTGCACTGCAGCGGTCGGTAAATGCTGCAGAAACACATTAATAAACAATGAACCACGGCACTCTGGAGCAAAGTATAAGGTTGGAGAAGTCGTTATTCAATTTATTCTGGCTTCGTGTGATTAAAAGCAACACGATCATCGACCCGACGCAGTTGTTGTTGTTGTTGTTGTGAGCTTCCGTTGGGGGGCAAATCAGCGATGTAAACGGTGACGTCATGACGCAGCAAGGGCAGCTCTGGGGCGCCAGTGGGCGGTGTGCACAGAGCGGGAGCTGAAAAGGGAAACTGGAGCTGAACCAGAAAAGCTCCCGCTCGGAGCTAGAAACTGAAAAGCGCTGGTGTGAAAGCCGCATAAGTGTGTGTGGTACTGTTTGTGGTTTGTTTTTAACTGTTTAATACAGTTCATTATTCAAAATGTCAGAGTTCTTTATTTTGAGACTGAAACTTGCACTACTGTTCAAAAATAAATAACAACAAACCTGGAATTATGCATTTGGGACTTTTTTTTGCTTTTTCTTGTTGTACCGAACCGTACCGAACCGTGACCCCCAAACCGAGGTACGAACCGAACCGTGACTTCTGTGAGCCGTTACACCCCTAATCCACATACATTTTCTAAGAGTGATGTGAAAAGGTTAACAGCCAGTACATGTTCAGCTCAGTGAAATGCTTTTAACTAGCCACTTTAAAGCATTTCCGAGAGGTAAACTGGCTTAACGTGTTATCTCTTGTGCGTTGAATGCATGGGCGTAATTTCCAGGGGGGACATGTCCCCCACACTTTTCAAAATCCCGTTTGTGTCCCCCCCCACTTTTCAATAGTGTTTAATTTTTTTATTTATTTACGCAAGTGGTCATCGCCACGGAGGATTACACAGCCCCTGTGTGTGTGCGCATTTTGTGTGAGAGAGAGAGAGAGAGAATCTATTTAATTTAGTCGTAAACAAATAAAGTAAGAAATCATTCCAATGTGTACTATACGACAGTAACATTTTTAAAATACAGTTTAAAGGGCAGTGATTAGTAAAATATGCATAAATATGATAAAGAATGCTAACTAGGTAACATAAGATAAGGATAGGAGAGAGGAGGGAGTGAGGAGTTTATAAAATAAACAAGTTTAAATTATTTTTTATTGTTTGTGATCCTAAGGATTTTTCATGAGTGTTGAGAGCTGTATCCATAAATCCCTTAATTTCCCCTCAAAGTGCCACAGATCGATGCATTTAACTTTAACAATTTTTTTTTTAAATCGTTCCCGGGGAGCATGCCCCCGGACCCCCCTAATTGATGTGAGGTCCACCCCCAAATAAAGCAGGTTGACATTGATTGGATACTAGATACATTTGCACACTCATTATACACAACACATTTTTCTTGTATTTTTTAACACCATATCTGTAGAAAAGCAGTAAATGGGATTCAAATCGTTTTTCATTGCAAAGGACCCACAGAGTCCCTGTTTTGTGTCCCCCCCACTTCTCAAAACAAAGTTACACCCTTGGTTGAATGTGTTGCATTCTCTCAGTCATGCTGCCTTTATAACGTTTACTGAATCTCATTAAGATAATTCATCAATTTTGTATAGTCATTTAATCTTCAGTTGGTGGTTACATATTTTAAGAAAAAAAGTATGTTGGAATTCCTCAAAAGTGGACCCATTCACAAAAAAGGGGTACAAATTACCCTCCAGTTCCATGTTGTCTCTGATCTGTTCCAGCTTATCCCAGCAGACAGCACCTCTCATCACTGCCACCATGACTAATGCTCCATAACTACAGTAACAAGCGGACCAAGTGTGTCTTCAAGTTTGAAATGAAATGGCATTTCAGATAAATCATGAGACATTTTTACCACCGAAAAAAACTGAGAAAAACAAAAACAACTTGTAACTTATGCTGCATGACTAATCATCAGAACTTCTTCATCAACCAAAACAGTGTTTTATAATTCAAACTGAAGCAATTTAAGAACTTCTGTTATTTAAGTATAAAGAAAGACATCTTTCCATAACCTGCAAACCCCCTGACATTCTAAAATGCTACCAGCTCTGATTCGATCCGGTTGAATGTGGAACACTATCACAAAGAGTCACTGGGCTCAAATGTGCTCTCTATTTGGCAAGCAACCGGTCACAGTTGCCCTGTTTATCTCATGTCTTATAAAAGCTTATTAATGATTTATAAAGTGTTCACAACCTAATTAATAAATGAATTACAAACTATTGGTAAACCGTTTATAAGGGTAGTCTTATTGTAAAGTGGTACCAAGTTAACACTATTGTGTAAGCATGCTTGTGTAAATATCAGCTGGCTGTCATAGTATTCATTGATCTGAAGTAACCTGCTTTTTAGTGTGTACAGGATTCTATTTTGTTTTTCTTAAATATTTGATTGGACATTGAAAGATACATTTAAGCATTTAAGAATACAAACATCCATAGTACCTTTATCTCCAGGACAGAGCACAACGGTTGACATTATTGACTAAAAGTTATACCAAAATGAGTCTGCTGACCATTGCATTGTATGCACTGTATGTGATGACATACCTTGTTGTTCAAATAATAAAAAAATGTGAAGATTGGGTAATACTTTTCTGTCCTGATTTGTATTGCAACAGAAATAATCCGTTATGGCCTGACACAGACCTACCTATTGTGACATTGGGTATGTAAACTCTTAGAAATAAAGGTCTTACATGAACAATATAGCATTCTTCAGCTTGTCCCCATTATATAGGAGAACACTTTTTATGTTCAAGGTTCCACCTTCTAACCTATCAGAGCATAAAAGGGGATATATCTAGAACCATCCGTGAATGTTTTTTACCCAAAACCCCTCTCTTGGGGTTCTATCCAGATCCTTTACACTGTATACAGGTGCTGCCAAAAATACATGGTGTTTTACTGGGAATCCTTGTATATTATAAGGATTTTATCCAGAACATTCACAGGGGACCTAAACATAACCTTTTTAAAAGGGTTTCACCCATTATCATCCTGTCTTCTGAATTCTCGAAGAACCACATTGTAGTGGACTTTAGAGCCCAAAATGATTGAATCCCATAAATGACATATTGTGGTTAGGGTATAGTCCGAGCAACCTAAAATTGGTTTTACTTTAACATATCAGCTATTTTCTATGGAAACCATATCCAGTAGCTTTAGTCTTCGATAGGCTACTTTAAGGGCCAGGTTGATGAGGCTACCCAGAACATTCATGGATCACATTCATTATGGGGGTGTGGCCAGGAAGGTTATTGTAACACCCATGCTGTCATCAATCATTCAAGAACTCTTTCTACAAAAAATGGTTACTTGGAAGAAAAAGGTTCTTAATTGAACCCTTATTCCTACAAGGGAACCCTTTCTTGATGTTCTCATCAGAAGCAAATGGTTGTAGGTAGAACTTAAACCCTTTTGAAAGCCTTATTTCTTAGATTTTACTAGTCACCATGATTTAAAATGGTTATTGCATAACTGAAGCATTTATCTTTGCTGTCCGGTTTCTAAGTCCAGGTCGATCCCGGAAAGCAGCTCTCCTCCACAGGAGCGGTTCAGCAGCTCCTTCAGGGCTTCATTTACGTCGTTGTTGAAGACGGTGGAGAAGCTGCAGTTGGGGTATCCTCCACCACCTCCATCCATGGGAAATGAACCCATCACCTCCTGCACCCACTTCAGTTCATCGCTGAGCTCTTGATGCAGCGAATCGAAGTGGTTCTGTCTCTCCTGGTAGCGGTTGCTGATTCCGTCGAGGCTGGAGCTGAAGGCCTGCATGTCGTCCTGCAGGCTCCTCTTAAAGGCCTCCACTTTACGGAACTCGTAGCGGATTTGCGAGAGCTCATGGCGCACATCTTCACTCTCCTCCTTATACCAGGCCTCCTTCTCATTGTATATGGAGACCATGGCATCGATGTCTTCCTGCAGGGAGTCATGGGCTGCTGCCAGGCTGACAAATGAGCCCTCCATATGGTCAATGTCCTCCACCACCTGGGCAAAGCGCTCAAAGTTTACATAGGTGTTGTTGGGTGGCATGCTGGAGTGGGACTTGATAGTGTACTCCCGCAGGCGCTTTGTCTTCAGCTGGCGCCGCTCCCGTTTCTTTGGCTCCTTGGCTTTATTCTCCTCCTTGTGCTCATTGGACTTTAGGGATAAAGAAGGGAGAGTTAGGAACTGTGTCTAAAAGAGGGAGGACTAGGCACAAATACATGCAATGCAGAGTCAGAAATGTGAATATTCTACACATATTCTACGATTGATGAAAATACAATGGAAAATAAGCTGGACATACTATGGGCTGACAAATCAATGATTTAACCTCCTAACCCTAACCAATGTGTAGACTGCAGAGGGCCAAAAGAAAAACGGGAAAATGCAATATTTAGAGCCAAATTACACCGTTTTTGGTCAAATAATGATCGAGGGACAGATTCAAATTCAAAAACGTTGAATTAATCTGTTTTTAAAATATCCCTTTTTGAAGCAAAGAAGGAAAACATATAGCAGCTGATTCTAAACCTTCTACAGGCAGTTTAGATCTAGAAATAAATGTTAAATAAAATATATAATAAATAAAATGTTGATTTAATCTCAAATTCAGGCTCTGTAATATAATATAAATTGCAGACAAAAATAAAATATAGAAAGTTCGTTTTCTTTACCTTGATCCATGGGTGATTAAGAGCTTCTTGAATTGTTAATCTTTTCCTGTAAGAGAACATTTGAGTGAAAGTCCAAAAAATGATGATCGTACATATAATCACTGAGTGGCTATTCAATTCAATCCAATCCAATAAACTAATTCATATTATATTTTCTCAATTCAGGGCGATTTGACATTTACACTGGTCCCCAACATCCACCTCCTCCACATGTAGCACTTCATCTGACCTAAGAGTCTTCCTTCTGAATCAATTATAAAGCCATAAGGACAATGTCATTTTATTTGTACCTCTTATCCTTCTCCAACAACTGGCTGATGAATTTCTTGGCCGGCTCACTGGTGTGACAGAAGAACTCCTCATCAAACTCATAATTGATGGCTGAAATGTTCTTCAGAGTGTCCTGTTTGGTCTCTCCCAGGAAAGGTGAAGCACCACTCAGCCTGGAGCAAAACAAAAGAGCAGAGAGAGAAGTTCATCACCCAGTTTGACGGTAGCTGCAGTAGAAGTGACAATATGGTGCTTGTGGTTCACTTGCAGGATATAGGTGATGACCCCAATGCTCCACATGTCAGCTTCTAATCCCAGTGGCTCATAGTTGACAATCTCCGGTGCTTGAAAGGCAAATAGATGAGAGGAAGAATGCAGTTTTATGTCATTTTTTGACTGTCAGGTGTCCGGTGAGTGATGCTTGATTGCATTTCTGTTGTTTCTTGGTTGAGTTTGTTTAAAAACATTGTCTTACCTACAAACTCAGGTGTTCCAAATATGTTTTTGAACTCAACCCCGGCTTCAATCTTGTGGGCGAGACCAAAATCTATGAGTTTTATTCTTGGTAACGGCACATTCTTGTCCAGCAGCATAATGTTTTCTGGCTGCAGGTATGAGAGAGAAAGGCATTTATTTGACATAATACACATTTTTTATCCTCGTCAAAAATCAGGAAAAAATAGACACGCAGAAAATAGCTAAGTTAGTATGCAAATGTAGCAATTTATACTTTCTACATTAAACAGACCTTATTGCTCCACCTAGTGGAACAAATATGTGTCCTGTAATTTACTAAAGTGACAAGGTCATCGTCCTTAGACCTCCACTTGGACAGCAGCAGTAAAAACATCCAAACATTTTCGCTCCTCTTTACAGAAAAATAAACTCAAGGGAGTCAAGATGAACCCAAAAAAACATTCGCTGGAGTTTAAAGTTATATTTTTACCTGGGAAACAGGAGATAATGATCTTACAAAGGTCGATTCAGTATCTGTTCTGGAGCTTTTGATCATATCTCATTTTAGTCTTCGTCAAGTCAAGTTTAGATTAATCTATCTTAATTCTGACAAGTGAAACAAAATGTGAAGGAAAAGGTGCCCAAAACCATTTAATGAAACATTGTATTGATGTAATGTTGAATAGTATGTACAAATCATATTAGTAATAATATTTAAAATACTCTTTTTGTTTTTGAATAATAAATATATTTGAAAACTGGGTTTCTTTTTGCCTTATATTTGTAATGCTTTTAATTGTTGCTGTCAAGCTCTTTAAGTTGCCTTGCACATTGTGAACTTTGCTGTAAAAATGAATCTTCCTTGTTTTGCCTAACAAAATATGCTGAATCATTATGAGCAGTATCCTTTAGTTAGAAAACAAGCTTTTGCCGCTTTGATGAAATGTCACAGCTAAGCTGAATGAGGTCGATTGAGAGTGAATCTGAAACTTGAAAACGTGACCTCTTGTGTGTGGTATTAAAGAAATATTAAAGTATATTATATTAAAAGTAAAACAAGAAGAAAAATAGTTCAAAAAAAAAGTGAGAAAGTGGAATAGTGCAATACGAGTCTATATACAAGTTAATATATCAGTCCAATAACTTGTATATAGACTCGTATTGCACTATTCCACTTTCTTTAGAACTATTTTTATTTTTGTATTACTTTTAATATAATATACTTTAATATTGTCTGCTTATCTGTATTATTGTGTTGCATTGTTGGAGAAGCCTGTGACCTAAGATTTTCAACGACATAATTACTCTGTAGCTATGTTAGTTTGACAATAAAGAACCTTGAACCTCTTCTAGAACGGGAAAACCGTGTAACGTGTCTTGTCTGGACAAACCTTAAGATCAAAGTGAGCGATTTCCCTTGCATGGAGGTAGTTCACCCCCTCCAGGATCTGCTTGATGAACTGAGTGGCTTCTTCCTCGCTCAAAGACTCCTTCTGTGCCAGGAAGTCAAAGAGCTCTCCTCCAGAGACCCTGCAACACACACACACACACACACACACACACACACACACACACACACACACACACACACACACACACACACACACACACACACACACACACACACACACACACACACACACACACACACACACACACACACACACACACACACACACACACACACACACACACACACACACACACACACACGTTAAAGGATACTATTGAGAACTTTCAGCATATATAAGTGGTAACTTATTGTGGTAGGGGTCATATTGGATCTAGTGATTTGATTGGCCAATTTGAGCAAGTGATTTGATTGGTCGTTTGGACCGAGTCATTGGATTGGCTTTTTGAATAAGGTACTTTCATTGGCCCATTGAATCCTCATTTAATTGGCCCATTGGATAGAGTCATTTGATTTGCCCAATAATACACTTAATACGAAGTTTTAAGTTCCCTGAAATGTAGCCAAGAGGTAGGTTTGTTGACCCAAGGCTGTCTAATAACATTTAAAATAAAGTTTTGAACCCTTTTCTAAATCACAGTGTGTGGTTGTGTTGTGTTGACTGACCTACCAGTTTGATATGAGCCAAAGACACTTTATGATTAACAGCACCATGCTTTAATAACAGTACTATGAATACATTTGTGACTTCAAATAAACTGATCCCCCTCACTCACAGCTCCAGGATGAGCACCACATCAGTGCGGTTCTCGTAGACGTCGTGCAGCGTGACTATGTTTGGGTGCTGAATCTGCTGCAGGATGTCCACTTCCCGCTCTATCTCCTCCCGCCGCACTCCTCGAGAGCTGGCCATGCTCTGCCGCTTCTTGATAAACTTGGCGGCGAATTCCAGCCCTGTGCTTTTCTCTCTGCATTGCTTTACAATGGCAAACTGCCCACTGAAACACAGAGCAGGCATTACATGGGGTTACATCTGAAAAACTATGAGTGGCTTGACCAAATTGATTGTCGCCTGAATAATCACAGATATATTTGTTACTATATTGGTCCTTGAAATATTTGAGGTCATTTACAAATCATCATTAGTGTATTTGTCCAGCAGATAGCACTGAGCATGCATCCCTAACCCTAACCTTGTCCTGTCACTGTTTTGGGGCCATCACCTCATTTGGAAGATGCTTCACATCAATATACTCTAATCGCTTAAGTCTTCTATGTGGCTTACCGCAATATATATTGTTACAACCATTTTCGTGATTAATCAAGTAATCACATGCCTATAACATCACAAAATTGTTCAGTTCTTTGATTGAGTGAGAAGTATCAAACCTATATTTTTACAGGCAAATTGATCCTATTCAGGTTCTTCTTCCCCATTAAACCCACCTTCAAGATGCATACAGTGTTACGATTGGGTGAAGCAGGTAGGACTCAAATGCAGAATTTAACGAAAAGCGAACTTTATTAAATAATAAAAGCTGTGGCAAAAAAAGGCAGTATCCAAAAAAATCCAAAACAAACGAGCAGCACAAGGAACACAGACCGTGGAATAACATGGAGTGGAAACAATGAACCGACATGGAACACAGGGGAAGACTAGACTAAATACACAGAAGGGTAATCACAAGACACAGCTGGGCAGGGGAGAGAGAAACACAAGGGCAACAGGTGAACACAATGAGACAATCAGACACACCAGGGAAACTCCCCACCAGGGAGGAGGACCAGACAAAACACCGAATGAACCGACTTACAAAACCCATAACCAGACAGACAACACTAAAACCGTGACATAAACCTGGGAGTGTGACATACAGTTTGTCTGTCTTGAGGTAGGAGGCTAAACTAAAAACTGTTCAATAAATAACATTAAAGAGTCATGGAATACTGATAGGCACAATGAGGACGGATAACTAATTTGAAAATATATACAAGTTAAAAAGATTGGCCTGATACCTGCACTTCAATGAGAGGAGAACAAATCTAACTTTAAAAATAAATAACTCAAAAAAGCCTGTACATGTAGGGATGGTTATACATTCACGTAAGTTATTAAATAACGAGTTATTTTAATCGTGTCTGTTACTGAAAGCTTACTAAGTATTAGGCACCCCACACTAACACATGCTACAGAACTCTGGTGGGAATGTGGTTTATTTTTGTCACTTGCATTTTCCCACCACTGCAGTTTATTTATAGTGTGGAACACAGTCTGCTATGCCCCAAAGCGATACACTGGTCTCCATATTTACAGTCTAATACAAACACTTCCGTTAAATACAGGGTTTTGTGTCTTTCAGTCATTAAATTCAAATATCACAGGACTGTACAGCTGCATACTTTTAGTTCTGGTTCACTTGAATGGTTTGTAATCTTACACTCCACTTCCTCATCGGCAGTCTGGGAGTAGATATAGCTGCGGCTAAAGATAGAAGTGTCCTTTAAAAAGCAGCTTGACATGCATAACAGTTGTCCCCACCTGACAACGCACAGAAACAAACTACACAAGTAGACCAGGGGTCTTTTAGTGTAATTTGAAACACTTGTGTTGTGCAGGAGGCTTAGGTACACACAGTTTGACTCCTGTCATTTGCAGCATGCAGTCAATGATTCAGTGTGATCTTCGTATTGTTATAGCAAAGCAATGACTGCTTGGGGCCGTGACATACATGCTTTTGAGAAAAGGAAACTATGTTTCAGTCTGAGTGATGTTTTATTTTGAAAGGTATAAAGAATTCTACAACCAAACAAACAAACAAAACGTTCATAATAAACACGAAGTTGTTTCTGGTATATTCATATTGCGGATGTCTAACCAATTATGTACAATATTGGAATATTGTGGTAGTCATGTGAAGAAATAACAACTACATTTCCAAATATCTTCATCTAATTTCGTGCTGTATGCCTTAAAATAAAATAAGACAAATTAAACAATTTAGATTTTGCATAGATCATCATTTTATATCAGTGATCCTGGCTGACTCTGAAATTAAAGAATATATACATAGATTGTAACATGTAGTTGAAATATAGACCTATGTTGTAGCTCAGTTTCTTGATATGAAGTCATTTCCTGGCATGTACGATACTGTTAGAAGTGTTTGCATTACGCTACACGATATTTGGATTTTGATTACTGTTCAACATCCCAGCATTATTGATTAAATCAAATGCAAGATGCAATTATTAACAAATTAAGAAGTGAATGAGTAGATATGATGCATGCATGCATAAGTGTACCTTCCCAACTCTTCACCAATTTCATAGAAATCCTCCACTTTCTGTTGTTTGAATAAGTCCATAGCTGCAGTCCTCACTGATGTCTGTAGTTAGTTAGGATAATACATTTTCTTCATTACTCTTTAGGCCTACCTGAAATATCAGACAACAGTTGTTTCACCATCTGGAATAAAAATGTCCCAAATATCATGAAAAAAAAAGCTAATAAAAATGAATGAGACGATTTAAAAACATATCCTGTTATACAAAAATAATGTCATGCAGTTCAAATGTAGACACCCACTGACAGTTTGGCTTACTTGACTTTGTCTGGAGAAGGAAACTATAATTGTAACTATCACAAGTTATCAAAAATAATAGGACAACAAATAAAAATAATCAATGAATAGGTTAGAAAATGTATTACCATGTAGAAAAATTATTCACATGTTGATTCCCCTGTCCTCCTGCTGCCCTGTGTGCGTCTCTGAGCACACGAGGACTCTGCGACGTCCCAACACATCCCGCCCCCCCAGCCTGGGAGAGAGTCACACTGCACTTCAGTGTGAAAACATTTCGTGTTAATACTTTTAACTGAGAAGCTAAAATATGTCGCTTTTTGCTAACCCTTATGTGGTGTTCATATTTTTGTTATTCAGCCAGTGTTCGTGGGTCTGGTGGACCCGCTGCCTTTTTGGGTTTCAATTCAACACAATTAAACTATTTTATGTTAAAATACTCAACAGATGTCTACATCCTAATTACAAGCAATATAAACAGCATATATGGTTAATCTTTTGGCCATCTTGATCGGTTGTGATAAGGACACAAACTGGCGAAGCTTTATTTATTGTGTCCCGCACCAAATTTGCAGCTGGGATAGAATGTGAAAAATATAAAGATTGGTTCCCGTAAGACTAGGGTTACGTAATGTAACCCAGCTTCTATGAGTATAGGCGCAGCCCTCTAAGGCTATCGCTATTGGGTAATCCCCACTGCACGTGTGCAGCACTGACAGACTTATTCCACGCCCACCTATGACGTGGGCCCCACCTCCGGGCTCACTTCCGTATAAATAGGAAGTAGGCCCTACAATCCACTCCCACAGCTTTTCTTCAGCTATTCGCGGAGCCAGTGGGGCCCGAACCTTAGAGGGCTGCGCCTATACTCATACAGTAGAAGCTGGGTTACATTACATAACCCCAGTTCTGTATCGTATAAGGCTTCGCCCTCTAAGGCTATCGCTATTGGGTTAAGGGCGAAGCAGGATGTAGTCCACGCCCCACTGGTTCCGTCCGTTACCAGAAGCACAAAACACACCTACTCAGTTAATAACCCATGTCCATTTCGCCGTGCGTAAATGGAGCATCCCATTCCCAGGGAATATAGCATTAAAAAATGAATATTTCTCCATCAGGGAACGAAGGTAGGCTTACTCGGGCTACCTGTCGTTTATAAAAAGTAGAGATCGAGTCTCACTTGTTAAAACGAGAGAAGGGAACAAAAGCCGCTCTCTTTTTTTTTGTACTTTTTTTTTTTGAGTCAGGCACAATGAGTTTACATTTATACAGTCAATATTTTTATTTATTTTTCCCCTTTCCCTCCCTCCCGGTCCTAGCTAGTAAAATAAATAACTAACTAAATAAATAAGATAGATACCTGTATAGGTAAAAGTAAAGTAATATAGAAGATAATATTAAAAGAAAATGTATAGATAAGGGAATAAAGAATAGTAACAGTAATACTTGTACCCATATACTCATATGTATACCCACATGTACACATGCACATACATGCACGTACCTACCTACATACATACATGTATACAAAGACAGAACAAATAAATAAAAATAAATACATTAACAAAAAAAAAAATTAATATAAAAAGAGACACAAGAAAAAAGAAAAAAAAAGGAAAAAAAGGAAAAAAAAAAAACATACATTCGTAGTTCCCCCTCTTTCTCCTTCATGTAGTGTCTTAAGTTCAGCTATGTAGGCTATCATAGAGCCCCAGACAGATTCAAATAGTTTTGAGGAGCCCCTCAGGTTATATTTAATCTTCTCCAAGTTCAGGTACAACATTAGATCTTGAAGCCATTGAGATGCTTTAGGTGGTATAGAAGATTTCCATTCTAGGAGTATTCTTCTTCGTGCTAAAAGAGATGCAAAGGCTATACTGTCCTTAGTTTTCCTCTTCAACATTCGGTGGCCAGGTATTACTCCAAAAATGGCAGTTTCTGCACATGGTGTCAATACCACGTCCAAGGCCTCAGTAAGGTGATTGAAAATGCTTGTCCAGTATCCTTGTAGGCGAGGACAAGACCAAAACATATGAGTCATGTTTGCTGGTGACATGTGGCATCTGTTACAGGTGTCCGTAACATTTGGATATATTTTGGAGAGTTTAGAGTTGGTGTAATAGATACGGTGGACAACTTTTAGTTGTATAAGATTGAGCCTGGCACAGGACGTACTATTGTTCACTCTCGCTAATGCGCCATCCCAGACCTCATCATCTATGGCTTGGACTAGTTCCTCTTCCCAATGTTGTTTGATTTTACCAAGCGATGTTTCTGTGAGGTGGGAGACGGAATTGTAAATTCTTGAAATCAGACCTTTTTCGATTGTTAAAGTGTCCAGAATTGAGTCAATTATTGAATCCGGAGGGATATTGGGGAATGAAGGGTTGTTTAGTTTAACCCAGTTTCGGACCTGGAAGTAGCGAAATAGATGAGTGCTTGGAAGGCAAAATTTGTCAGAGAGTTGGCTAAAGCTACCGAAAACATTGTTAATGTAAAGGTCCCTTACTCTTATAAGACCTACTCTCTACCACATAGAGAAGGCCCCATCAGTGTAAGGGGGGAGAAATAGATGGTTGTTGCGAATGGGACTATGTATAGAGGAAGGCCGCTCTCTAAGTGCTGACAGGCAGGAGAGGGCATGCAATTGAAAACCCCCGACATTACTCATTCTGGCAGGCAATTCAGTACTGAATGTGTCAGAGAGGAATGGGAGACATCCCTCAAATAAAAACGAATAAAAGAACAGGGTGAAGACCAAGATGCAGCAATGCAAATGTCTTCCACTGTCATTCCTCCGTGCAACGCCGTAGAAGTTGATATTCTCCTGGTGCTGTGCGCTTTAATGTTTTCCGGGGGATCCAACCCAGAGAAAACATACGCCTGTGACACAGCCTCACACAGCCAGTGTGACAGGCGCTGTGCAGATAGAGGCTGCCCTAATGAGCGCTCTCTATAATGCACAAACAGCGCGCGCACGGGACGGAGGAGATGAGATGTGGCTTCCTCCTCTGATGTGTGAGGAGGAGGAAAGAAGCCCTCCAAGGTTATCACTCTCGATCTAAACAAGCTTGTGATCACCTTTGGCATAAAAACCGGGTTAGGGCGCAAAACAGCTAAGCTGCCATCTCCTTGGATCTGGAGACATGACGGAGCCACAGAGAGAGCAGACAATTCACTCACCCTTTAGCTGATGTCAGAGCCAAGAGCAGAGCTACTTTGGCTGACAAGAACTTCAGGGGAACCTGATCTAAAGGTTCAAATGGAGCTTTACTCAGTGCGCGTAACACTAAAGCCAAAACCCATTGAGGTGCCAAAGCGCGTGACACAGGTCTGAGTCTCTGTGCTCCCCGTAGAAAACGTTTTGTCAGAGTGTGACTAAACACCGTGCTGACACCAAACCTACGTGGCAAGATGAAATGGCAGCAGCATATGTTTCGACCGTGCTATAGGTCAAATTCCTGTCCAGCAACAGCTGGAGGAACGACAGCACGTGGCAGGGGGCCCGTAACGGGGTCCAGGTTTTTCCCTACACACCAAACGGAACATTGTCCATTTGGCTAGGATGTGTGTTCAGCAGCTGTGCTGATCGAACACCTCCCTGGCGATTTATACAGGCCGCCGCTGCTTTGTTGTCTGTTCGAATCAACCCATGTTGATTGTACAGCAACGAGACGAAGTGCTGGATTACTTTCCATATAGTAATTCCAGCACGTTTATATGGAGAGACATGTGACCCGGCCACTGTCCCCCCACTGCCTGCGACATGCACGTTCCTCAGCCTGCGAGAGATGCGTCTGTGAACACTGTGGTGTGTGACGTCTCTCTGCTCAGGGGCACCCCCACTGACGTGGAGATTTTTCCATGGGTTCAATCCCAACCCACGGAAGGAGGAATGTACACCATGCGTCTCCTCTGACGCACGGGGTGTGACACGCCGGAGGTGAGCTGTCCGAGCTGCTTAAAAACCTATAGGTTTTTAAAGACAGCCGGTTTATGCAGCGAGCCATGATGCCTATAACCGACAGGTCAGGGGCAGCCGGCTTAACCAGTGAGCCTTGCTCCTTATTATTATCCATCTGTCCATCGAACACGTGCGTCGCCACTCTGAGTAATACTCTGAGAGCGCGCGACCTGCTCTGGATGTGCTGTGGTTGTCATGGTTACGAGCCACGTCAGAGCCCTCGCCGCCTTTGCCCGTGAAGCAACCCAAGAGGGGCCCGGTCCGAAAAAGGCTGCGAGGGGGCCTCCACACACTGCATCTCACACGTAAACTCTGGACATTGAGGCGCGTTCACGCTCAAACCTGCTGAGGAATGAGCGGAGGTGTGTGCAGTGCTATTCACACAGTGCGTAATAACAGCCCTGGGCTCATTACGACCGTGTGTAGTAGGCACATCTGGGACAGAGGAAAAACCGCGCTGCCTGCTAACCGACAAGTTAACAGCTGCACCGGAGGAGAGCTGTCACTTTCTCCATTCTCTGCTGTGAGAGTTGCGCTCTCATGCGGGCTGAGTTCAATTCCACTCCCAGTTAAATGTCTGGGAGGGAAGAGGACAGCTCTTCTTCCAGTTGATAATGAAAACCCAGGCTTGACAGATGAGATACGAGCTATATCGTCTGAAAAACCGCTTCCTCCCTGGAGCGAGCCAGCCACAGCCGGTCGTCCAGGTAAAATAACCCTCATCCCCATTCTGAGTAGCTGTTCCAACTGTCTCCACCCACTTTGAAAAAAGTGTGTGGAGCCAGGAATGAGAAACGCAGGAATTTGCTGTGTTTCGGGATGATGGTTACGTGGAGGTAAGCATCCTTCAGGACTATGGATGTGCACCTCCCTGGTGAACACACTCCAGCACCTGTTTGATCGTCAGCATGGGAAAAGGCCATTCCCTTGTTTGACACTGACAGATCGAGGATGGGTCTCATTCCCCCCGCCCCGTCTCCTTCGGGACCAGAAAATAGCGGGAGTAAAAATCCCTGATTTTCTTCCCTTTGAGGAACCCTGGGAAAAGGCTTTCTTTAACCAGAGTGCGAGACACTGTTCTTGGGATGACAGGACTTCCTGTATCCCGTAGAACTGTGGGGGGAGAGGCGAATTGCAGAGACTACCCTCTGCCCATCCATCTGTCCATCAGACATACTCGCCGCCACCCTGAGTACCATACAGTACTCTGATAGTGCCGGGTGTACATTCTCTGGATGTGCTGTGGTTGGTAACAAACCATGCCAGAGCCCTCCACACGCTGCATTCCACACCGGCTCGCGGAGGTGTGTGCAGTGCTGTCCACACGAGGCGTAATAATGGCCCTCCGTGGGCTTATTACGACCGTGGGTAGGAGGTGTCTGAGACAGAGGAAAAATCCATGCTGCCTAAACCCAAAATGTATAATTTAAATTAGATGTTAGCTTTTTGTTATATATATATATATATATATATATATATATTAGTGCTGTCAAAATTATCGCGTTAACGGCGGTAATTAATTTTTTGAATTAATTGCGTTAAAATATTTAACGCATTTAACGCATGTGCAGAATGGCCCGCCCCATACGTGCCACCAGTGGCAGCGCCAGGGTATGGCTGGGGTAGGCTACACCCATACCAAGAAATGGCTGAGCCCCACCATGAAAAATGATGTTAAAGTAAGCAAAATAAAGTCTGCCAACTCGCGCGGAGTAAATTGCACAGACAGCAGTTAGTAAGATTGATTTCAGTCGCCACGGTTTTGAAAACTTTTGTCACGTAGTGATCGTCTTCTCAATAGAACATCTTTGATAACGGCGTGGTGTTGTTGCAGGAAGTCCCGACGGAGAATACTTTTGCTGTAGTACAGGGCAGAGCCATATAATAGTAATAATATGGCTCTGGTACAGGGGTGCACATAACCATAGATATATATAAACACTAGATGACTCACCCGCGCTGCTGGCCAATGGAGACCGACGTTGCCACTTGGCCGCCATCTTGCTACAGGGAGTTCTCTCATTCATAACATTATGGTTTACTATTTAAATAACCATAGCTTGCTCAATTTTCAACCAATTTTCAAACGGTTTGGTTTTTTATAAACATCAAAGATGTAGTTATGATACTGCATACTTATAATCATGGACTTTCATATGAAAACAACATTAATCAGATAAAGCTATACACACACACAAGGTATTTATATTAAATATTTGCCGGTGTATATATTTCCATTTATTTTTATTATATTGTTAATATTTAAAATCAATTATAAAATTAAAATACATTTATATTTTATATAGAAAAATCGGTCTCATGTTACCACTCTGTAAGCCAAGAGTTGTTAATTTAGCAATGCCTTAGCTTTAAGAACAGGGACACAACTAATGACAATAGCATATGTTGGTATATTATTTAGATATTCACACCTTTATCAGAAGAACCAAACCAACAGGCCAGTTCCGTCTAATTTATCACAATTATTTTTGACATGAGATCTTCATATAGACTGCAGACAGACAGACTGCGGTGATAAGAGCATCCGTAGGCTGCAAGTCCGGCATAGTCAGGTACTTCTGTAAACACAAAGCCAGCAAATTCCTGTATCATAATGCAATATGTTTTTAACAAGCCAAACCACTTGGAAGAAATCATGTGTAACTTAAGTTGTGTTGAAAAGAAAGAACAGTTCTGCCTCTCCCACTGGTGTAAAGTTGCTGGGTCAACTTTGTAATACTAGGTCTCACTGACAGCTTCTTGTTATTAGCCAGCTAATAAATACAACCACATACACAAAGAAAAGCTGCAATTTCAACATGTCCAAGCATCCTGTATCATAGCCATGCTAATCATGTTTATAATAAACCAAACCGTTTGTAAATCAGTCAAGATTTCAGTGAGTTAAGAGTATTTTTGTGCAGATCACTCACCTTACAACAGCTACCATAACGGGAATCAGAGTAACTGTTAACTGTAGCAAGATGGCGGCCGGTCAGCTACGCTGGAAAATCTCCCATGAGCCATCTAGTGTTTATATATATATCTATGCACATAACTGGTACGCAGGTTATGTGCGTAATCTGAAATGCGTACCGTCACTTGTGTCACAAAGCGCATTTGCGTACCGACGTACTTGTGAAGCTTTTCCAGAAGGCGGTTAGATCACCGGACGACAGAGTCGGACTCCGTGTGCACAGACAGGGCTGCTGTTAACGTCGGTCTGTACAACGGAACTGTGCCAAAACTACGCCAACCGGCTGCGGAGGGAGACTCCCCCCTTCACTGGAGAACTGCGCTAAAACAGCTGATCACAACGTTCACACTCTGTGGTCACGAAGTACTCCACTAGCCCCCCCCCCTCTGTCGACTTTCCTGAAGTACTCCCCCGTTGATAGAAATCAACACGTAATGATTGATAGGTGTGTGGGTTGTCTTTCATTTTGACATGCAGAAAAATGTTATAATAAACATACATACTGTATGTTAAATTGATATATCCGCCTTCTTTCATTTATCTTTCCATTCCCACAACAATATACATAAATAAATGGCATATTTTGGACATAGTTCGAATGGTGATTAATCATGATTAATTAATTTTTAAGCTGTGATTAATCTGATTAAACATTGTAATCGTTTGACAGCCCTAATATATATATATATAACAAAAAGCTAACATCTAATTTAAATTATACATTTCAAACACAGTATTTTCCCACATAGCCAATGATCTATATAAAACAAAAAACTGCTTTTACTCTATTTAGGACAGGGATGGGCAAATAGCGGCCCGCGGGCCGCATGCGGCCCCCACCTCCTCTTTTTGCGGCCCTCAGATTAATTTATAAACAACGTAATTAATTTTTTTTTAAAAATTAATTTTTAATTTAAAAAAAAAATGTAGTACTGATACCGTCCACTAGACTCCTAGTTACGTCGCGAGCTGTGTACATGATTTTAAATACCGCAAAATAATCTGTGACGCATTTGTGTGTATTGTGTTTGTTTCCGGGGAAACCCACACAAGAAACACTGGCTGTTGTTATGCCTGCTGTGACGTTAAGTTGCCGCTTGTAATTATGCCTTTACAAGCTTAACATTTGTATTTATCATCTGAATTTGGCGAAAAAAGTTTAATATTCTTAAAAAGACTTTGTTTATTTGAAATCAGATGAAAACAAACTGTCACGGACCCTGCCGTGTTATCTATGATTACTACGCTTTTCATTCATAATGTCAGCGGGAGGGAGGGGGGCGGCGCTGAGGAACTGCAGAGTGCGGGCTGACGGGTGTCTGTGTGGACACTCCCCTCATTGTGGAATAAGGGGAATGCAGAGACTGGCTACAAGTGTTTTAGGTTCAAGTTAGACAACTAATGTCTGGGTTAGTGTTCATGACTTCATGTGTATGTCATCTAATGGTTAATCTCAATACACACACAATTTCCGTGCTTTCCAATAGTTTAAAATAGTTGTATTGCACTGTTTAATAACCTGTTCAATACAAACATGCCACTTGTAAAAATGAAATAACATTTCTGTGAACCGATATTTGTTTAGTGGCTTATTAGAGGATGTTCCCATTGATTGTAAAATGTCAATGAAGATGTCAGACTTAGTATATTTGTTAATAATTACATACGACACATGGAATTTTTGTGTGTGTGTGTTCCAAGTGAAGCTGCGGCCCCCTGGTGGCCAGTACATCAATTATGTGGCCCCCACCACCATCAAAGTTGCCCATCCCTGATTTAGGATGATGGACAGTTTGAAGCATTGAGTGATCAGTCTGTAAACAAAATGTTAATCACAGACATTTTGGTTATGATATTAATACTAATGTTATTATATTAAAGCAGGAGTGGGGAACCTCCGGCCCCCGGGCCGTATACGAACCGCTAGACCATTTGGTACGGCCATCGAGGTAATTTATAAACAAAGTGGCCTGTGCCTGGTGGTGGGGCCCAATGTGATATATTTTCATGGGGCCCAAAATCCCTGGCGGCGCCCCTGCACGCACGCACACACACACACACACACACACACACACACACACACACACACACACACACACACACACACACACACACACACACACACACACACACACACACACACACACACACACACACACACACACACACACACACACACACACACACACACACACACACACACACACACAAGGCCCAGACAGGAGGAGGACCGAGTGTAGGTACCTACAATTTTCACACTTTTGTTAGCCCGAACACCCTGTATGTAATATAAATGTGTAGGGGCGGGTGTACAGTGGATGATCATTGAAAATGTGTTCTGAGTTCTTCAAAGAAAATGAAGGCCATTGAGTTTGAGTTTGAACAAATAGTTTATCATATATTTTTTCTTTAGATTAATAATGAAAACGGGTCCCACAGACCCGAACAACATAGCCTACAAGGGTTAAACCTAACCCATACCCAAATGTAAATGCATGGTAACTGTGACCCGAGCAAATCAGTAAGTTTGAACTTAATGTTAATATTCCTGTTTTTGTGTTTACACTGCTGCTTAAAATGTTACAAATAGTGTGTGTATTTTGTTTATGCCGAATGAAAAACTAAGACGAGGCAACTCAGAATGCAAATTCGAATGTGTGAAATCAGGTATGTAGTTTGGTAGAAATTAAAGTAAATGTTT
Organism: Pseudochaenichthys georgianus; assembly: GCF_902827115.2. Taxonomy (NCBI): domain Eukaryota; kingdom Metazoa; phylum Chordata; class Actinopteri; order Perciformes; family Channichthyidae; genus Pseudochaenichthys; species Pseudochaenichthys georgianus. Next base: position 15,397,107 of record NC_047505.1, read on the forward strand.
ACTTGGCAATAATATAAATGAAGTTTGGCGTCAACGTGTCTGTGCTGTGCCGCTTGGTCCGGTCATCTGTTCTGCTCGCACGTGAAACTATGACACCTGTTGTTTTGCGCGTTCTAGTACACTGTCTGTCGAGTCAGTACTGACACCTTTTCTTATTCAGCCTCATTAATTAAAAAACATTATTGATTTTTGTACCGGTAAATGTAAATTATTTAAAGCATTTCAAAAATACACTTGCATTTCTCTCCTTTAATAACAGCTGGCTGTCCTTCTCTTTGACCTTTTCTAATCTAGCTAGCCTACTGGTTACATGTCTTGATCCAGAACATATACACTTTTTTATAATCATTTCAATTTATAATAAATTCATTAGAATAATATACTGTGGCCCACCTGATCTTTTCTCCATAACACTTCCATCTACCAAAACGTTTACACAACACATTAGACAAATGTAATGTGCAAATTCTGATCACATTTTTGAACACATCTAGTATGTTTGTTCACATTCATGTTCCCCAGAAGATGAATCCTAATGAGTAATGATAAACTGACTTTTCAACTTGCCCTTTTGTGAGGTTGACATGTTTGAGTGAAAAATATGGGCAATTTACAGATGGATTTTCATGAAATCCATTGTGATATCTGATATTCATATTCCCCAGAAGCTGAATCCATATTGATTTAAAATGTATTTATAAATATATTGAACTGAAACATTTATGGTTCCTGGCCTTCAGGATGAATTGTAATAACTTTGGTGCACATTCAGCGCTCAGTTCAACATTTTACCAATTCTCTGGTTGATGGACACATCACCTACATAATGAATGTGGTTCCAGCTTTTTGGAATGGTTGCTCACATCTTAAACTACATTTGAATAGTTTATCTTGTAAAAATATTGTGGGAGAGATAAAACTGTGCAATCACATTTGTTCAACTCAGATCAATACAAGTACGCACACAGAGATATTTATTTTTGAAGCTCTATCATTTGCTCGTATACATTTTCTAAAGTCTCGTAGAGAAACTTCTTTTTTAAATTAAAATGAACAAACAAAATGAAATATGTACTGCGTGATCAACCTTTAAAGTTCAATCTTGGACAGGGAACACAGATAGTAAAATGAAACTGGCAGCCCAATGAGCAATAGGCTAGAGTCATTTGTAGATAAACTAAAAACAATGCCACTATTCAGATGAGAGTGATGCTATCAGAAATAGTCAAATGAGATATCCTATCCTCTTCCTTTAGAGGATTAAACGTCACCTGAGCAAAGAGCATGCATGGTTTTCCACCACTGCTCCGTCAGCTCCTGGCAAACCTGTGAGGATGGAGAAGATGTCGGGTGTTGACCTGAACTCTGAGACATCCGAGGGAGGCTTGAAGGAGCTGGTGCTGAGGTGGTTCTCTGAGACTCAGGCGCCGCTCATCCTCAACAACGGAAACTTCCCTGACTGGTTTCAAGGCTTCGTTGCACGAAAGTAAGAAAATAATCCTAACACAGGATGTGGTGACGGAGTGAAAAGAAGTTTGAGTATTTTATTTTTGAATTATTTGACATATAAGAAGCTACACATGTGTTGGCTCTGTAGGTTCTACTTTGACTTTATTTGAATAGATTGAAGCAGGCAAATTTTGTTCATCCATGTTTTTTTATCTTTACATTGCAGTAGTGGAGTATGGCGGTGGTGGAATGTAACTTCCTTTTTTTGCTATTTGGCTATTACTCAAGCCAAATAGCAAATACAAGTCAAAATTAGCTCCAGCTCAAGATGCAACAGTAAAGTGCTATTTACACATAATTAATTACATTTTGTGTATAAAGTTAGATTCTCAAATATAAAATGCAATATACAGGCATATCTACAGTAAACAGTATTTTAATATTTTAACTGAACAAAACAGATCAAATCTAAATGATTTCAATAATTTATAACCTTTGATCTTTCATTGGCAGTTTCAAAGTAGGATTAACCTAATTTGCTAACATTATCCAAAAGCTACCAGTCTGTAGATTCATTAGTTATAAAAGTAACATAGTCTTGCTTAAAGGTAAGGAGAACATGATAATACATTGATTCCAGATATTAAGGCTATGTGCAGGGGGGAAATCAATGTTTTTGACAGTACCAATAACTCTAGAAGTAACAGGAATATATCATATTAGTCCAGCCTGTATCCTATTGATTCACTTTCACTCACCTCACTCAGAGAAAACAGAGGTTTCATCACACGGCATTGATATTCAAATCTAATTGGCCTACAAGTCTGTTTAATTTGTCCTGCTTTGCCGTCTGCCTCAGGGACACAGAAGATCTGCTGAGAGATAAGGCTCAGGGCTGTTTTCTCATCCGCCTCAGTGATAAAGCCATCGGCTACATCCTGTCCTACAAGTGAGGCCAATCAAGTCTGTTCAACAGTGTTCCTTTGCTTCTTAACCGCCTTTCTGTTTCATCTCACCAGTTGTGCTTTTTCTTCCAAAGGGGACATGACAGGTGCCGCCATTTTGTCATCACCCAGAATCAAGACGGACAATTTGTCATAGCAGGAGACTGTCAGACATACAAAAGCCTCACAGAGCTCATGGAACATTTCAAAGTCAGCCCCATCCAGCCCTTTGGAGAATATCTGACCACCAGCTTGTATGAGGTGAAGAATGAAGAATTTGATGTAAGTGTTTATTAGTTCCTTTCTTCCTCCTTCTATTAAGAATGTAGTCAAACATTTCCAAGATATTACAAGGATTGGCAGCAGAATGTTCATGGATCCCAGAAGACCTAATAATCTTCTGACTTTTCCTCTAGTCTAGGCCATAAGGTTAACATCTTGGTTTCACTAAATATTTCAACAACTATTGGATGGATTGAAACAAAATGATGATTTTCTGATGCCCACAGGACAAAATTCAATAACTTAGGTGACTTTACATTTTGGACTACGCTGTACTGGTGTTTAGTGCTAATAAGGAGACGTTAGCACAATAGCACGCTAAAAACGGCGAACACAGCAAACATTATGGGCTATGATATGAGGCTAGCAAGAGTTTGCTTTTTTAATCTGTTGGAAATGAAATAATTAAAACAGCATCCATTTTTTGTAAACCAGATCATTTATTGTTATCATTACTTTCTTTTGCTGACACAGACACACCTCCCATCCTTCAGCCAGACATTATAATGCGCTGAACAACCAGGCGTTGCACTTCAACTCTAACTTTGACATTTGAAAGGCCATAGTTACTACACCACTAGTTTCATTTGACTGGTACCAGCATCATGTTTATGTCTCAAATAATTGATAACATGGTTGTTATTTTCAGGTAGACTCAGGTGAGCTGTATGATGTGGTAAAATACACCAAAGGGAAGCCTGGGGTGAGTGTCCAAGCCCTGAGGACTCGTTGGGACCAGAAACAAGATGATCACAGCGGCCCCGGCAACAATCAAAGGACCCAGCAGCAAAATGACCCTCCTACACCTGCACTGCCGCTGAAATCCAAAAACAGAAAAGTGACAGGAGTGGTTTCTGTAGACACAGTGTCCCTCTCACAGGTATGATGAACATTTGAACTTCATTAAAAGGTTTTATGAGTAAGTATCTTTGGCACCCAATTGGTTCTCTTGCATACCATAATCACAATGTCCAAGGTTAGGTTCTGGCCACCGAACGTTTGTCGCATGTCGTATACCTTCCTCTCCCCCTTTTTTACATAGCCCTCTGTTAAATTAAGGCCAATGTGCTAAAAAAAGAAAGGTTTTATTAAAACAATAAGTTTATGTTTGATTCAGATATTTTAAAGATCCAAAACAATAGGCACTTTCACACCGGAGTACTTTGACCCGTACTTTTCCCTTTTAGTTCCGTTAGTGCCTGGAATTTTGCGTTCACACCAAAAAGAGAAGTTATGGCGCATATCCACTACAGCTCGGTTTAAGCGTGCCGTGCCGTGCCGTTTTTGGTTGCGTTTCCACTAGGCGTAGTTCCGGCTAGCGGGTACTATTTCACAGTTTTCTGGCTCTCCAAAATCGAGGTTCTTTCCGGGCCAACAACCAGGCTGAGTCGGGCTGAGTATGCTAAACAAGTGAGAGAATCGCTGGCAACTACAACAAAATTAACATATTTTACCATGAGTAAAGATTGTAGTCTTCGGTGGTATCCAATTGGCAAAAAAAAAAGCAAAGGTAGATTAGTGTAAGCTAAGGTAGGGAAGTAAGAAAGTATTGTTAGTTTTGATGTTTACACTCATTTCCCTGCTGAGGAAGATCATGTAAGATTGCAACTAAGCGACCATGAGGACAGATTGTTTTGTCAACTATATTATCATTGTAGTTCCATTATGTCATTCAGGGTGTTCCTCCAGTACCAAAGAGAGGTATTCCTTTGGGCTTCTCCCTGAGAGGATCTTTCCCCGAAACAACATCACATCCAAGTGAAACCTACGCCGAACCAAACAGATCAGAGAGACTCAGAGGAAACACAAACCAAGTCTCTGACAGAGACTCATTCAACACCTCCAACATGAGTTATCCAGGTGATCTAAGTCCTCCAGGGATCACATACTCTGAGTTGACACATGTGGGGAGCAGGAGCACATCTCTACCAAGACTAAACAGCAGCAACTTGGAGGAAGAGGAAGAAAAAAGGAAAGAGGAGGTGGAGGAGCACTCCAATCGGCTCAGCACGCTTTCCTTAGCAACATCAGAATCGTACTCACCCACTCCTCTGAAGAAGGTCACCTGTCACACCTACTCCCTCCACAGCCCCAGAGACAGTCCGAGTGCAAGCTCCATGTCAGAGCAGCAGGGTGGTGGTCTGGAGATGTTGAAGTCCAACCCGCTGTACCAGACCTGGGGGGGGCCTGGGGGGGATTCAGCTCCGCAGGGAGACCCCATGTATGCCGAGGTTCCCCAGAAGGTGCCTGATGACACATATGAGCAGATCCCAGGGGAGGCGGCGATCGCCCAAGGCAACATGTACGAGTCTCTGGAAGAGCTGAAGACCAAGAATTCCAAAGCCACCTGGGGGAAAATGTAAGTCTGAAAGAATAATGAGTGGTGTGGATGTTATTGAGAGCAGAAATATCAAATTTGATGTATTTTTTCTTTTGTTTGCAGAATATTCTTTGGAAGAAATTTTTTCCTGAGAACAAGAAATAAAAAGGACTCAACGTGTGGAATTGACTGTTTGATTATTTGTTACCTGACACTAAAGTTTAGATTAGATTAGTATTAAATAAAGTCATTTTATAAAAGCATTTTAATAAGTAAGAAAATCGATTAGAAGTGGACCCCTGAATTATGTTAATTGTGTTGTTTTACTTTACTTTTTTGTGAAATGTAATAAACAATAATCTCTATCTCATTATCAATCTTTAAAAAAACAGCAAACAAAAAGAGATAACATTTATAACTGGCCCCAAACCACAATGACGTCAATGCAAATCAATAATTATTTTCACCACATGTCTAGCAGCCATGTTTGACAGGAGAAAGTCTGTCACACCAAACATTTGAATCCAACCCTGAGGCAATACAGAAACATCGTGACAGCTGCTGCTGTAGATATAATAGTCAACTGATAATATGAAGTGACAATCCCACAGTAGTTCACAAAGGTGTTTCATGTCAATAAGGTGTGTATTTTGACTTGATTGGACGATCCGAGTGTTAACCAAGTTCATATGATGTGTATTAAAGGGGAACACCGCTGATTGTACATATTGAATCTTTGCAGGTGTTGGGGAGTACAACTGCCCATTGGTCAAAGGTCCTTTATTCCAAAACACAAAACAAATCTTCTATAGGGCTGAAACAGTAAGAGAAAGTTACAATACTAGAAGAGATAAGATGCTTTATTGTCATCTATCTGTATGCAGTGCAGTACATTATATCCACACTGCATACACATACATGCATACATATCAAGTATGTAGTAGGGTAGATCTCCTGGTAGGCCTGAGTCCTTAGAGTCGTGAGTTTCAAATATGACCCTTGGCCCTTTGCTGCATGACATTCCCACTATAACCTCTTTTGCTCAGCTGCAGCAGGCCTGCTTTCCAATGCAAAACATGAGGTAGAGGTGACGTCAAGACACAAACAATGTCCGCATTGGAGTCCTTAGAGACCTTGGTCTCAAATATGACCCTTGGCCCTTTGCTGCATGACATTCCCACTATAACCTCTTTTGCTCAGCTGCAGCAGGCCTGCTTTCCAATGCAAAACATGAGGTAGAGGTGACGTCAAGACACAAACAATGTCCGCATTGGAGTCCTTAGAGACCTTGGTCTCAAATATGACCATTGTCCCTTTGCTGCATGACATTCCCATTATAACCTATTTTCCAATGTAGAACAGAATAGAAAAATAGAAAAACAGGTAGTTTAAATAATTACTCTGTTACTAAGTTGATTATCTGCTCAAAAGTGTTCTGCCGTTCCCTTTCCTGACCACCAGGTTCCGGAGTTTCCTCTGTGTGCTGCTGACACTCTGCCAGAGAAGAAGAAGGAATTACGGAAGTAGGGCTTCCAAACAGATTCCCGTTGGAAGAAGAATAAAATACAGTAGATCATCGCTTTTCTTTAATTAACACAAATTAAATCTTGGACTTGCCATTTCCCAATAAGACGATGGGTACTAGAGATGATGAATATGATTATTTGTTCAAAGGTAAAACCAAAGCCTTTTTTTCTCCTTATTGTCTTGTTAGCTGACAGTGTAAAACGGGCCAGCTGATTAACTGTCAGGCTGTGCTAACTTAGCCGCAGTCAACCTTTGTGCTCCGAGTGCTTTTCACCGAGCTTTAGGAGAGATGTCAGCTTGTTTAATCAATGTGCAGGACTTGACACCACCCTTCTGTGAACAGTGGAGGTTACATGAGCAGTCAGTTCGTCACCTTACGGTAGTTATCGTTAAACGACAGGGCGTCTTGAACGTCGGCTAACGTTAGCAGTTAGCTGATGTTAGCTTGCTATCAGTGGGCGCGGACCAGCTTCACATCGGACACACCTAACGTTAACCGTTATCGCATTATATTGTAATCATCCATTGTTTAACTTTATTCCTCTATTATTATATGTATTCTTACCTGGTTATTCAAACATTACAGTGTCTGTCTACAAACGGTTTTATTTTATGTTTTTATTGTGAAGCACTTATATCTGTGTGTATCGCTGATTTTGACAAGTGTATAAATACACTTTCTGTTACTATGTTATAGTATCTAACCAGCCAAGCGAACAGAATAATTAACGAAACGAAAATCTAAGTGTACGTTTAATCTTTAGTTTACGTTGAATCCTGCAGCTAACGTTAACTAGCTTCAGTTAAAGTGTTAATTTATTAACTGCACTGCAGCTCCGGCTTGGCAAAAAAATGAAGTCAGTGTAAACAAACTGAGATCCTCCTGAAGTAACGAAGTACATTTACTCAAGTACCGTACCTAAATTAAGATATAAGGTATTTTTATTTTAGTTTCGTAATATTGTTATTTTTACTCTACTGTTACAGAGTCAAAAGTTATTTGACTATTTTATAGTGTTCCGATTAGATATAAAAAATGTAAATGTACCAATATGTTTTAATTTTTTAATGGATTAATGCTGTGCTTAATATTATGTGGTTGTGTTATATTTTGTTTGTTTTCTATGATTGTTTAAGGTGCATTCTATTAATTCAACTACTTTATATAATGCTGGGTTGTTAAATCTATAATAATAATAATAATCTGAAAGTCGCTTGTAGTGGAGTAAAGACTCAAATATTTCCTTCTGGGATTTAGTAGAGTAGGAGTAAAAGAAATAGAAATACTCAAGTGAAGTACAATGACCACAAAAAGTACAGTTCTCAAGAATGTTTGACTTTCCACCACAGATCATTCTGACACTGGTTTAGCATTACGTGTACTTTAGCACCGCGTACTTGGTCCTTATGACCTCGTGTATATACTGCCTTATTGAACTCCATACAATAAGTTAGGGCTGGGCGGTATGACAAAAAACCCATATCACGCTATTTTTCCAAGTTATAACATTATCACGGTATTTATTTATTTTTCAATAATTGGAAATGCATTTACATTTATACGTTTGACTCTACATTACTTTTGACATTTCACCAGCGTTGGTTGTTGAAACAGATCGTATTACCATACGTTCTTCGTAGCCTACTACAATGAGTGCTTTCTGTTGAGGTGATGGAGTAAACTTGTGTTACCTCTTCGGGCAACAATTTTAGTTCGACAACATTTGCAATACATGTTTGTTTGGTAATAAATTAAAGATGAGTTAATACCCTAACACATACAGGTTCTAAAGGTTCAACATATTCTGGCAGCTACATGCACAAAGTTAAATAAGAATACAGTAGGCTATAGATTATAAAGTGAAATTGATGAAAAAAGTAAAAGGAATAAAAGAGGACGTATAAAAAGCGAAAGCGTGCCTACATACTGTATGAGTACCTTACACCTAACTGAGTAGGCAATATGTGTATAACACGTTGTAATACTTCATTAACACTAGGCAGGGTGAATCTTTTTTTCAACATTAAATAATCCGACAATTGTTTTCATAATTATTTTCGGTTATCATTTAGTATTTGAATTGTCACAAAAAATTTAATAATGTAACAATATATATATAATATATAATTGAAGTAACTCGTTTTATCAGAACAACAATCAGTCCAAAGCTATTCAGTTTAGTGTCTTGTAAAAGAAATAAAAAATCAGCAAATCCTCAAAATGAGTGTCATAAACCAGAGTGTTTGACATTTCTACTGTAAAACAATCTCATAAAGTAAGATGCATACAGGTGGTCATTTAGAGAAGTACATTTTCTAACGTATATCATTCTTATAGTTTGTATTAAACCTTGCTCTCTGTACTCTGTCTCAGTGGTCCTCATTGGTGACTCGGGGGTGGGGAAGAGTAACCTGCTGTCCCGCTTCACCCGCAACGAGTTCAACCTGGAGAGTAAGAGCACCATCGGAGTGGAGTTTGCCACGCGCAGCATCCAGGTGGACGGCAAGACGGTGAAGGCTCAGATCTGGGACACAGCGGGGCAGGAGCGCTACAGAGCCATCACCTCAGCGTGAGTTCAGAGGAGAGAAACAGACTTTAGTCCAATACAAACAGCTGATTCAACTATTCAGAGTGTACTTCAAAGGGCGGCTCCTTTCACTCTTTCAGAATTGTTATTTATCAGATTCATTTCAAAAACCTCCTCCTGATCTGCATTTTTTTAATTATGTTAGGGATGTATTGATTTTTCTAAACAACAAATAACATTTTGGATGTTTTTTTTGCATGTATTCATGTTGTTGAAAGCAAGTATTTCTACTTTTAGATCTTTTAGACTTGTGTGATCCAAAAATGTCCAATAATGTATTGAAAAAATGAAGAAAGATCAAAACATATTTTTATTTACATAAATATTCTTCTTTAATCTGTATTTGTTGCTTTTAATTCTTTTCAAAAACAAAATGTTCTCAGTCCAGTCATTCATATTTTCTCTACAGTTATGAATTCCTGCTGAGCCGTTGTATGCCTGCTTTCCAATGTAAAACAGGAGGTAGAGGTGACGTCAAGACGTAAACAATGTCCATGTTGGAGCTTTCAATCTCTCACTTCCTGCAATCCTACACCAAAAGCACATCAGAAATATCAAGCTGTTGGACAAATGTCAGACAATGAGCTGAAACCCAATGAGCCTCTGAGGTTTCCTGCTGGAATAACTCCACAGGCTGACATGGACATGTTGGAGTGGAATCATAGTGCTCTCCTTTAATATTGCTGTCATTTGGCTCTCTGTGCTGCAGGTACTACCGCGGGGCGGTGGGGGCTCTCTTAGTCTACGACATTGCAAAGCATCTAACTTATGAAAACGTGGAGCGCTGGCTGAAGGAGCTGAGGGACCACGCCGACAGCAACATCGTCATCATGCTGGTGGGCAACAAGAGCGACCTGCGCCACCTCCGCGCCGTCCCCACTGACGAGGCGCGGGCTTTTGCTGGTGAGACTGTCGTAGTGTTTATACAAATATCAAAGAAATATAAAAAAGAGAGAAACCCTTCTGGAGGTGACCTTTGGATTTTAGCCTTCCCAGACCATTTACATGCACACAAACCTATATAACACAACAGGAATATAGCATATATTAGCACATTTATAAACGATTTTTGGTCGAGCCAAAGTTCTGTACATATAATAAAAATAACCTACAGTAGAGACACTTTACAGCAAATGCAACAACACAGATTGTTCAGAATATCAGTATGAGAAAAACGACACCCTCTGTCCTTAGACCCTCACATCGTACAAGGAAAAACTTCCAGAGAAAACCCCACAGTTTAAGGGGAACATGGGAGAAACCTCAGGGAGAGCAACAGAGGAGGGATCCCTCTCCCAGGACGGACAGACGTGCAATAGATGCCGTGTGTAAATTGAAGAGATAATACATTTTACAGCATATAGACCGAAAGTTAGGAAATGCATGTGTCTGTAATAAGAAGATGAATCCACGAGGATGTCAGCTACAATCCTGTGGAAGCCATCAGGGAAGCAGCATGACGAGACCCAAGGCAGGACCGCAGAGACAGGTTCAGCCACGACCCGAAGTCCACGACTTAATCCAGAACTCAGGATAGAGGATCCAAGACACAGGACTACAGCAAGAGGATCAGCCTCGACTCCGGATCCCGGCGTAGATATAGATACAAAACAAGAAAAAAGATTTGGCTGGGTTAATCGGAACAAGAGAATACACAGACACAGACAGAGAGGGGAAAGGTCATTGGATAAAAGTTATTCTTGATAACCCTCTAGAAAGATCTCATGAACTTCCCCACTCAATCTATCAAGACCGGAGCAGTTCTATTAGATATAGATAAGAAACAGAGATGGGGAGCACAACAACCTATCTCTTCGTCAGATGCACTCCCCCGCTTATCTAAGCGACTCTGTACCCCGTTACCCTCTACAAGGCCATAGACCAGCAGAGGGAAAATGGGGGGTGGGTAAGGGTTTTTAAGAATAAACCACAAGGGTCTAAAGGGAAAAAAAGATAAAATATAAGGTACTATATTTTAAGTAATCCTATCTACTATTCCTATATTCGAATAATGTATAAACTATTTTAAAAATACTTTATGAAATCCTATGTTATGTTATAAATATTAAAAATAAAGAACTAAATGAATAAATAAATAACTAAATTAATTAATAAATAGATAATTAAACAAAAGCCAGAGAGAAAAAGTGAGTTTTAAGTATTGATTTAAAAACCCCCAGGGTCTGGGCTGACCTCACATGGAGGGGCAAAGTATTCCAGAGCCTCGGGCCAGCCGCTGCGAAAGCTCGATGCCCTCGGGTTTTAAGCCTGGTCTTAGGCACTATCAACAGCAGCTGATCAGCCGACCTTAAGGCTCTGCCTGGGGTGTAGCGAAGGAGCAGTTCGGCTATATACAGTAAGCAGGAGACAGCCCATTTAGGGCTTTAAAAACAAATAAAAGGAGTTTAAAATCTATTCTGAACCGAATTGGAAGCCAGTGCAATGAAGCCAGAATTGGGGTGATATGGTCGCGCTTTTTATGGCCAGTGAGAAGACGTGCAGCTGCATTCTGAACTAGCTGGAGGCGTCTAATTGAGGCCTGATCCATACCCACATACAGAGCGTTGCAGTAATCCATTCTCGAGGTAACAAAGGCGTTAATAACCCGTTATAGGTCTTTAAAAGATAAAAACGACTTGGTCTTAGCCAATAGTCGTATTTTGAAAAAGCAGGTCTTGACTACAGTGCTAACCTGCTTATCAAATTTAAAGGCGCTGTTGAAGGTCACTCCAAGGTTCATAACAGAGGGGAAGATATTTGTATTGAGGGAGCCCAGAATATCAACCGGGGAGACTGTTGGTTGGGGTCCAAAAAAGATGACCTCGGTCTTACTCTCATTGAGGGTGAGGAAGTTTTGGCTCAGCCAGGATTTAATCTCTATTAAGCAGTCCTTCAACTGCTGTAATGAGTTGGCATTTTGATTGAGAGGCAGATAGATCTGTACATCATCAGCGTAACAATGGAAGGGGATATTATGTTTTGTGAGAATTGAACCTAGGGGCAGTATGTACAATAGAAAAAGGATGGGGCCCAGAATCGAGCCTTGGGGAATCCCACAGGTAAGAGGGGCTTTGGCAGAGGAGAAGACACCTAACTGCACTGAGAAGCTACGGTCCGTCAAATAAGACCTGAACCATGCAAGAGCAGAGCCTGTAATGCCTGTGGACTGTTCAAGCCGTGACAACAGGATACTATGATCCACAGTGTCAAAGGCAGCAGTTAAATCTAACAGCACCAAGACAGCTGGGCTGCCTGAGTCGGCGGCTAAGAGCAGATCATTAAAATCTCTTAAAATGGCTGTTTCAGTACTATGCATAGGTTTAAAGCCAGACTGACATTTTTCATGGATACCATGGGTGGTTAAAAATGACTGCAACTGGGCGTAGACTACTCGCTCCAGGGCTTTAGATAAAAAGGGTAGCTGGGAGATGGGCCTGAAATTTGCGAGAATGGAGGGATCGAGATTTTTCTTTTTAAGTAGTGGCTTAACCACGGCATGTTTGAAGGCAGCTGGGACACATCCTGAGCTAAGAGAGGTATTTATAAGTAATAAAATACTTGCTCCAACTGATTCGAAAACATCTCTAAAAAGGCGAGAGGGAATGCTGTCTGAGGTGCAATTTGTCAGCCGCAGGTGCTTGACTACATCCGAGAGAGAAGAGAGGGATACAGGCTCAAAATGGTCGAGGACAGCAGGGCACAGAAAGGGAGCAGGATCTGGGGTAGCACTAGTATAGGCGAGCCTAAGAACAGATACTTGCTACCCTCTCCAAAGCTCAAAGGAAAAAAAAGATGTTATCTTTTTTTTGCCAAAGATAAATGAGTTTGGATATGATAACTCTGCGGTCATACAGGAATTGCGGCTCGATTAGAAGATTTGACTCAGTACTTGACTCGGGACTTGAGATGTTGTGACTGACAAAACAATTACTTCCTCCCTCCTCTCAAATTCCTAATGATTCTGATAAAAGCATTGTAATGGGGATTGGATGTAATGCAGTGGTGAAACGGTAAAGAAATGATGTAATAATGGTGGTTGGTACGAGTTTCACGTTCACAAATCTGTGTTTAAAGGGTCTCACACACTGCTCTGCTATCTGTGGAATGTGACATGTTGGACATATAACGTGTTGCTTCACTCTCCCCCACAGAGAAGAATGGTTTGTCTTTCCTGGAGACATCGGCTCTGGACTCCACCAACGTTGAGACGGCCTTCCAGACCATCCTGACAGGTGTGTACTGCGTTAGTGTTTAACATGCCGGTTTCTGCAATTTCATACTCCACAGTAACCACCTCCTAAACTTGAACACATTGTAAAAAACATTGACTGAGGAAATGACACAGTGTCCTCTTTATAAGTTAGATTACAGTGAGGGGGAAGTCAGGTGGGGAGTGAACTTGTGCTACCGGGCAGAGATACTGGACTCACTTTTTAGCACGCAATATGTGAACGGCTTAGCTTTTGTTATCACTGGTGAGATGACTGAGTGCAAAGTTATAACTGCTGTCAGTTCTGTGTTAATGGTCCTGCTGCACTATCTGTATGAAAGCCTTTATCGGTTTGTTGTGTTCATCTTATTGTCAACAAATCTCATAAAAAGACCAACGCCAATAATGTCTTAGTACTTTTTACTCTTGAAGATGTAAATCCTGTAAAAGATTCAAAAGGTGTCTTTATGTGATTTCTAGAGAAAAACCGAGGCCTTATCCTTTAAACATCACTACATTGACTGTTAGTTTATCGGTATCCTTATCCATTTAACCAAATGAAGGCTTCATGAAGCTAAATGTGACACTTCCAGTTGCTGATCAAGTCTTAGGCTTTGAACCAAGAAAGTTCACCGCAGGGCAACCACTTGTAAATGAATGACCCCTCTCACATCCCTCGTATCTGGGAAGTCTTGTGGCTGCTAATTAGCCGTGTTAGCATGCGCGTTTCCATTGTTTTGAGACATTGGTAAAGTGGTGTCATTCCCAGGTAGTATATTCACATCTACACTAACTTAAAACTTACATTACTTACATTTTTGTTTTCTAGCAATGCACTTCTCAAATAAGTTATCTGTGGAGGAGGGGATCATCTTGCTGCTTATTATCTTAAGCTAATCAGCACGTTTAGCTGTAGGTTAGCCATGCTAACATAGGACTGAAAGGGTCATACACATTTTAAAAGATGGCACATGCCTTCTGTAAATATATAGATAAAGAATAGTCCTGTGGTCTGAGTGTCCAAGAGCTGCTGCTTGAAGTTTTATAAAGAAGACAAATATGAATATTAGCAGAAAAATGCACGCAGAGTTGAAAGCAAGCAGAGAAGTGGCTGTAAACGGATTCTGTGTAATTATTGCTATGTTTCCTAGCATAGTTCCATAGTTTATCACTGTTTTATTTGAATTTGTATGTATGTTTATGTATGCTCCAAAACACCAGCACAAACTCCTTGTACGTGTTCACCTACTTGGCAAGAAACCCGTTTCTGATTCTAGAAACGTATAACTAATTCAGCAAAAGCAACCTTCTGTGCGCCGTCTGTGGCAGATTTGAAGCTGGACATGGTAAGAGTTTAACAGAATGTAACCCCCCCCCCCCCCCCCCAGAGATCTACCGTATCGTGTCCCAGAAGCAGATGTCGGAGCGCCAGGAGAGCGACATGTCCCCCAGCAACAACGTGGTCAACATCCAGGTGCAGCCCACTGAGAACAAACCAAAGATGCAGTGCTGTCAGAACATCTAGCCCGCTCCGGATCTGCTGCTACCCCCCCCCCCCCCCCCCCTTCTCTCTCCACGGTCCTCGCCTCCCCCCCCTCCCTTCCCTGGCTCTCACCTCCTGAAGCCCCTCCCTCAGAAAATAGACTGCCTCAGTGTACTGTTGGTGCGGGAGGACCCCCCCTCTGCACCTCACCTG
This sequence comes from Pseudochaenichthys georgianus, assembly GCF_902827115.2. NCBI lineage: Eukaryota > Metazoa > Chordata > Actinopteri > Perciformes > Channichthyidae > Pseudochaenichthys > Pseudochaenichthys georgianus. Next base: position 15,412,123 of record NC_047505.1, read on the forward strand.
TACCTGCCTCCCCCGCCCTGACCCCACCCCCTCCCCAGGTAAATATATCCCGGTATAAGAAGTCACCGCGTGGGGGAAACCCCCCCCCCCCCCCAAGCAGAGCCCCCCCCCTGTCGTTAGGCTACTGCAGGACAGCAGGCAGCAGGCATTTCATATCACTTTACATTTCATTACTGTAGATGCGCTGTCACAAATGTCTTAATATATGAATGTGATTTTCCTTTTCATACTTTGTGCTCATGTTGATTTCTTCAAATTTGTTATGATCTTTCTCTAAATACTACTAGGTATATATGAATTTAAGGCACATCAAAGTTGCTCTGAAGTGTATTCCCTCTTTAGTGCAATGTACTGTTTTGGAAACATGTGGATGTATGGAGCTCAGAGTAGACTCTCTGCTCCGGTAGTGTCATACCATTTGATCTGATTGCTGTGAATACCATGCTATTGAAACGTAAACACTTTATTTTGCCGAGCTCCGGTTAGCGCAGTGGGGAGAGTCGGGCGTGAGCAGGCGTCTTCGTCCCCGCGGGGTCGGGCCAGCTTTGCATGTCTCTGCTGCGCTGCATGTCTTTCAGGCGACAGACTCAATCTGGACTCTTTGTAGAACACTATCATTGCCGTGAGGGTGTGTGTAATGTCGCTGTGAAAGCTCAACACAACTCATGTATATGCAGATTTTTTTATGTTCCACTTTAAGTCTCCGTGTGGCTTCACGCAGAGAATACTGAGAATGATTTCCTGATTGAAGACATATTAGTCCTTTTCTTGCTTAGGGAACAGAATGCAGACTGTGCAGAAACTAGCACATGGCTCTTTTGATCTTTTGTTTCTTAGTGCAAATGAAGGAATTAAAAAGCAGTGGAAGTATGAGATGCAAAGTTCTCAATGATATTATAATCAAAATTCTCCTGTGAATTATACCTGGCATGTAACCACAGAACTGTAGTTAGGACGCACCTGAGAAATAGGAAATGTCTTTCACCCTGTAGGCTGGATTCATGAGCGCCACAACCTTGCACTGATCGTTACTACATGCTTTCTTGTCTAGGGTTAGATGTGTACTGCACAAGGAGAATCTGGACCTCTTTTGTCAGATACTATGAACCGCTGTTAGGACGGTGCCACTTTTCGAAAAACCAAAATATGGCCTGAGTCTCAAAGCCTTTCCTTACATCCTCTAACTAACACAAAAAAGCTTGAAGACGAGGCGAGGAATCAAGGAAACACTTTAGGGATTCAGACACATTCTTGCCAACTTCTGGTCACAGTGCCTCCTTCACCTGTCCCGCCTCTCATCACCTGCTACCAGCTCTCCGTCACCCCCCACCACCATTCACCCCGCCCCCTGTGCTGTCCCCGTCACATTAGGCCTACGTACACCGAGCTGCCTCTGACTTCAACACAATGCATGGCTTTCTGTTACGACTGCAACTCTGTGTCGTATCGCCTTACGTAGCTATCATTACTGTCCATGAAATCCGCTGAGGGTTAGCTAATAGATGTGTCCAGAATGCTCGCTAACAACCTCCTTTGCTGAAGAAAAAGAACCCTCCCGAGTGTGTGTTCTGTTGAGTTTCCAGGTAATAGCCGTGTCAGTGTGTGGTGGTGTTGGCAGACATGTACAATGCCTGAGCTTTGTGTGTGTGTTTAGAGGCTGAGGGTGGATGTGCAGCTCCGGAGTGTGTGAGCCTGGCTGGCGGTGCCAATGGCGTTTCATAGAACAGATGGCGCCGCCAGCAGAGCCCCCCACACTCAACGAGCTGAGGACAAAGTGATTCCTTTCTATTTAAAATATGATTTCTGATTTCACGTACCTCCATTGTTCTGTGTTTTTTTATTTTAAATAGTGTTTTGATTTCTTTTTTACTATGTTGAATTCTATACTGACTGTAATTCCAGTGAAAACGTGTTAAAAGTGAAATAATGTCATTTCAATGAACTTGGAGGGTTAAAATGTGAGAGGGGGGTCAAAATGAATGGTTTTATGTTTTTGTACAGATTGATAAATTGTACAATTGTGTCTATATCTTAAGTTATCAGTTCATCTTAATAAAGCGCACCAGTCATAAACCTTTATATAATCTTGTATTTTACTTCAGATCTACATTGTTTAACTGTAAAATAATTCATCTCTGTCTGTGAGTATCATTTGTCTGTATACTCATCCTTTCGCAAACATTTCACTAAGTTTAGAAGTCTGTAAAAAAAATTGCTATAGCAGCAGTGGCGGTTCTAGACCAATTTGACTGGGGGGGACAGTTATTTTCTGAGGGGGGCACAATAAATGCAGGACGAAAAAGAGAACTAGACGGTATGAAGTAATTGCGCATAAGAAAACAACGCAATAGTTATTGGTATTTGTTTCTTTACACTTATTTATTTCAGATAGATCTTATAGTTATTACTGTTAGCTTAAGTTATAGTGCAATGTTTGCACTAACACCATATTTATATAAAAATAAAGGCAATGAACAGTTACATCTCTACTTTACATAAGGGTGTCTGCACAGACAGTGCTTTGACAAAAAATCCATAAAAAAATGTCATCTGTAGAAGCCGTAATACTGTAAAAAGTACAACCAATTGGATGGCCAACCTGCCTGTCAGCCTTCCATCAGGGCACAAACTTATCTCGTGCCCTCATTGGTCATGTGTGTGTTGGAGGAGGGGCTCTATAAGGAAGTGGCAGATTTTCTCCGGTTGTGTATTTTCAAATTCTAGCGATCTCGAGCCGGTTTCTCAAACTCACCTACCCCACCTTTAAACGTTTTTTTATAAAAATGTTTACTTATCAGACCACAATGAGCATCTCTCTTTCACAGGCAATGAGAAATGGGTGGAGCTTGCATAATTTCTGGTCACTTGATTACAACTATAAGGCGTTGCCTGGTTACAGGGGGTGGTTCAATTTACCCACTGGCTCAACTTACTTTGTGGGGATTTTAAGTCCTCGAAATTTCCCGCAACGAAGGCTTCAGTCCTCGGTAGAATTCCAAGGATCCTGGATATTGGAACAGTCCTTCGGCGGGATTCGATGACGTAGCATCCTTGAAATAGGGGCTCTGGAGGAGCCTTCCTTGACATTGAGGCCGTTTCTCAATCGCGAGGATGCTGGCTTGGTAGTCGCGTACTTCCAAGTCACTTCCTTCAGAAACGAAGCAAGTATGCTTCCAAGCCACGGCTTCGGAAAACGAAGAAGAATGGAACAGGCTAACAAGTGTGCCACTCTCTCTAACTGTTTCAACAAACTGTACCGAAAATAAATACCTCACGATGTCTATCTAATTATGAACTTGCTTTACTTTCACAGAACACATTTTTGGTGATAACAAACAAATGTAACAAAGTAACATATTTACCAACACATGTTATACGCCACTACATACTTACATTTAAATGTGTGCTGCGTCGGTTCAGCTATTCTCCGCAAGGGTTTTTGAAATTGGTCCGTGCGCATAGCATTGCGGGGATTTTAAGGACGCGAAGTCTACCCATGTGCAGCCTCGAAATTTCCCCCAAACCAAGGACGCGGCCTCGGTGGAATTCCAAGTATGCTGGAGATTGGAACAGTCCTTCGGCGGCACTCGATGACGTAGCATCCTTGAAATATTGGCTTGGAAGCCAGTATCCTCGAGATTGAGAAACGGCCTGAGAAACACCCACATGCTTACTTACTTGAACGCAGCTGTTTGGGAGGGGCCAACTTTGATTGTGTGTATACAAAAAGCAGCAGACAATGCTACCACCTACTTTATCTTTAACACACAGGCTGCTAACTATATTTATTTGAGTCTAACAAACTCTGTTTGGGGAACATGATCAGTCAACATGATGTAAACACATTGCTGATATGCAGAAGACACACATTTGTTTATCCCCATTTCTTGATGACCACAACTGTTTAAATGCTGTACCAGAAGCAAGTTCTCTGCTGCGTAACAAGACACGACACCACTCCCCTGAGCTATGACAACTTTATTAAGTTAAGGGCTTGAAACAAAATGACCACGAGCACTCGATACATCTATTGTAGTTTAAACTAGTCAATATTATGAACAAAGCTTAAGGAAAGACGTAACTAGCAAGATAGAGTTAGGGCAAATGGGATTCCAAATACATGGGAAAACAAAGCGGTTCACATCTGATTTTCAACATGTCCTGTTATTGCTATTTGCTTGTTTATAATCAAGAGCATTTTTACCAAAAGTGATCTGCATGTCATCGAAAAATCAAGCAGGATTTCACACATTACAGATGTGTTTCCGATGTAATATAAAAATCAGTGATTGGCCTGTTTAGTAGCTTTCACTTTTGACCTTGCTGCAAAACACCATAGTGCATTAATGCTTTAATAATTAGTAAATTTTTTCAACTATTTTGTTGATTGATTCATTGTTTTCAAGGAAAAAAAAGTGATAATATTCTGCTTTATCTTTCCATTATGTGATATAAACTGAATATATTTTGCTTAAGGACATTTGAAGCTATCATCTTGGACAATTTCCACTTTTTCATTGGTCAAATGATTTATCGAGTCATTGAAAAACAAACAAACATGACAATCTGTTCGCAAACAGCATATTGAATCCGTCCACATGTTGGACAGTCAGAGGACAGTATTCAGTTTGCACCAAAGGACGTTTTAAGGGAATTCTGGCTAAATATTATCTTTTGAATACTCTTTGGCATGCATGTGCATTACACTTGACACAAAAGGAAATCACATTAATAATCACTAGTGTACAGCAAGTGTACATCCAATACACCACTCTGTCTACAGTAATTACAAAAAGATAACTTTTCAGAGAGAAAATATAGATCCCTGTCAGGACCTTTAAATATGTAAACAGGAAATAAGAAAAACATATGTAAAAATCCCAGAATTATACAGGTAGTGTGGAACTGACCAGACAGAAGTTTGTGCGTATTTCACATTCTTACCATCTCCTTTTTCCGGGAGAATATGGGAGTAAAGAGCACCTTTCCTCCATTTTTCCATAAATTACAAGTCTGTTTGCACTGGAGAAATAATGCCCGTTTGATGCTTCTTCCTTGTTTGGTAGATCCACTTAGTCCAGGTGTAAACGGCCTCAGTCTTATATTTGGCTCTCACATGTACTTTGTAATATAGATACATTTACACGCAGTCTCTTTGTGACTCTTTTCCGGTCGTCCTTGACCTTCCATCTTCTGACGTATCAGCATACCAGAAAAAAGGTATACTTTGTGCATAATACGACGTTTATTCCCTTTTTCGTCATGTCGTTGATGAAGGGGAATTTACAATACAACATACATGTAGTATTGATTGGCACAAAAACAGTTTGGCTATAATACAGTGATAAACAGCAGTTAGAGCACTGCCAAAATAATCTTTCTCCGTTTTATCCCAGTTCACAGTTTGCTGCTTCTGCGAGTCCAGTCTGGTCCCGGGGCTGGAGCGGGTCTAGAGCGGGTCTAGAGCAGCGAGCTGGAGGGGCTGCCGGGCAGCGGGGGGCTGTGGCTGTGGGAGGGGCTGGGGCGCACAGGCAGCAGGTCGTAGTGGCTCGGGATGTGGCTGTTCCTGGGCAGGTCGTACGGGTTCTGGGGGTAACTGGGGACCACCATGCCGTTGGCCCCCTGGATGATACTGATGGAAGGTTCTGGGAAATGAAACAAATTATTTGGTTGATTTATCAGTTAGAGAAACTTAACTTATAATTTATAACGTGAGGATTCACTGCCTTTTTCTACATTTTAAGTGACTGTTAACTGAATGCATTTGGGTTCTTTGACTGTTATTCTGACAAAAAACACAACCATTGTTATCAACATCTAGATTCTTTGCAAGGTCTTGCTTTTTAAATGATTCACTGATTGTGCTGTATTGTAATGTTAACAAAATAATTAAACATACACATATATCATTAGTTGCAGCTTTAAAGAGCCTGTGACACGGTTTTCCCCCATCATCCAAACCCATCAATTTGAGTACATATTGTCCCCTTGAAAACCGTTACTGAACTGATTTTGGATATTTGTACTTTGATAACCATTAATCTGCCTTCAATGTTGACAATTTTCTGGATCTTCTCGCGGATTCTTCAAGTCCCGCCAAATGATGGGTGACGTCATTGCGGGCACAGCGCTCCAGCTGCACCGTCCAGGATCCCAGTTTCTGCATGTAAACCTTTATATATATACAGTCAGATGTAAACGCACGATGGTGCACACAGCAGCAAGCTCAGACAGCGATGACATGTTAACTTTCAACGTGTCTGAGAGCTCATATGAGGCTGAAGGATCGGTTTATGTTGTATCTGTTAGAAGTTTAGGAATGAGGTGCGTCAATATGGGCGATCATATGGTCATGTAGCCAGTGGTGGACTGGGACTAAAAATCATCCCGGGACTCTCGACCGGCCCACTTCGGTACCGCTAGTAAATTGTCAACGGGGGGAGTGGGGGATGTGCTAGTGACTTATCCGACCGGCTCACTTCGTTACCGGCCCATCGGGACGAATCCCGATGGGCCGGTAACGAAGTGAGCCGGTCGGATAAGTCAGTCCGCCACTGCACCCAGCCCACGTAAACTGTCAACGGGGGGAGCCTCGCTGCGGGGAAACGGTGGACCTAGTGTCCCGATCGGAGTGGGAATAATAATAATAATCCGTGCATTTTATCCATTAATTTCCCCAACATTGTGGTAAAAAAACCACACGTTTAATCCATGTTGTTGGTGTACTACAACTACAAAAAGCATCGGTTTGTTTTCTCATCAGGAAATGCAGACCGGCTCAAACAACGATCATTTAATGTATCATATGTTCGCCGAATTGACATGAAAGCACTAATAAATGTAGTTTCATCCACTTGAGTTTACAACCACAAAAATAATCGATTTGTTTTTTATATCACATCCGACGGGAGGAAATTCAGCAGCTCTCACTCCCGATTTTTAATCCTAATGTAATCATCATCTTCACCACGATCATTTATGTTTATGTCGCCGAATTGACATGAAAGCACTGACAAATATGAATATACTGTAGTCAACTTCATTAAAACGTTATTAACGTGCCTAATCTCAGTAATTCACCATTTCTACGCATGACAACACACTTTGTCCGTGTTTGGCTCTCGAAGCGTTCCCGCATTGACGTCACTTCCGGCTTCCCCCAAAACTTCAAAATGAGTCGAAGGAATTTCCCCGCGATGTTGGAAATTATTGATATTTATCGGAACAGTATCGCACCTTCTTTTTTAAACTGACGGTTCGAGATGACTAGTAGCCCAATATTTCATTGCACAACAGTTGGGAGGCTGTCACAGGCTCTTTAAAGCCTTTCTGTGTTTTATTTTATTTGTAGATTTTGTGATTTATTATTCATTTTATTTACCCTACAGTCATAGCTGTCTAAAATATGTATTAAATGTTCACTTGTGTAGCATAATGTGGTTGGGTAAACCCTCTTATATATAAATATCACATATTGTCCCAGCAAATATGGGAGATTAAAAAAGATTTAAAGAGATATCGTCCCGCCTCTAGCCGTGAACCTACCCATGTCGTAGATGTTCTTGCTGGGTAAGGTGGTGGAGGTTGCCGTGGTGATGATGGTGGCGGGGCAGCAGTGTGTCATGTGTTCATGGTGAACCGGCGACTTCATCTCCACGTAGCTGCTCTCTGAGTGTTTGCACGCACCCGGAGCGTCGTTGATGGTGGCGTACGGGTTCTCACTGTTGAGGGAGCAGGTGCTGGACAAGGAGCCCTTCATGTAGTCTAAAAGATAAAGCAATATATATCAACCATTTGAACTTTAAAATAATGCTCTGTGACTCACAGTCTTTATATAAAGTGACTGCATTCATCAGAAATCAGTAGCTAAAAATACAACATTACAACATTTGTCTGGGACTATTTTCAGCGGCGGATTAATCCATGTTTGGTACTCTTTTGAGTATTTGAGGCAGCAGGACGGTGTGTTGGATTGAGTCAAACATAAATGAAAGTGTGTGTTCAGGATGTAAAGGGACATGTCACACATTTCAACAACGTCTTTGGACAAAAATGTAGCTGTATGGTCAACATGGCTACTGAACTGAAGTCATGGTTGGTTTTGGTGTTTTCACAGTAAAACACCTAGAAAACAACCATTCTTAGCCTTTAGGAAACAATACATGTTAGAGTCATTACATAGCTGGACAACAAAGGTTACATTGCAAGGCTAACATCAACATTCAAAAGGAGTTCAGGTTAAAACAGCAGCTGCAGGAAGAGAAAGGAAAACACAGCATTCAGTTATTGTGAAGGAGAGATTCCCCGGGTGAGTTTTGGGAGTGATGGGGGTCAAAGCAGGAGGAAGACCCCAGCAGAGACGGGACACACACAGAGGGGAAGAGGTCGTCCTGCAGAGACACAAACACACAGGTGAGCTCTTGTTGGTACATATCAACAATATCAAGTCAATAAGGTACAGGGTCTGAGAGGGGCTTCATGCGGCACCTCCTCTCAACAGCAGGACTCTGTTGTAGGACGCACGTGTTGTAATTAGTTACTAATTAATCTTCTTCTTCTTCTTATTTCAACCAATATTTTGCCGTTGAATAACTTCAGCCTACTTTCAGCTACAGAAACCATTCAAATATCAAAAATATTCACCTTTTTAAACTCTTTTTTTTAACATGTAACTCAATGGGAGGAACCTTCAAATCCTCTTTTCCTACACCTTGCGCCAAATGCTACTCCTTCCACATACTTTCAGCTACAGACTTCATTCCAACTTTAAAATGATCACAAGACCTTCAGCTATAAAATCCTATTTTACACTTTTTGAGATATTGAACTTAGTTTGGAGCTTGGTAAAGAGGCCTTTTTCAGATTTTAACATTAGTGCGTATTGCGCAGCTCGTTAAGTCTAGAGTGCTCTGATCTCAAAACAGAGTGCAGGAGAGCTTGAAATTCGCCCAGAAAAACGTTTTAAACCTGCCATAACTCCAAAACCCTACACTCCTTGGACATTATTTGATGCTTGAATTGTAGGAAAACCTCTCCTACGTTGAACAATTAAAAAAATGTAAGCAAAAAAAAATTAAACAAAATGCCTCTTGAGGGCATGAAGTGACAAAAACGTTCAACATGTCTCCATTAAGGCCCATTGTAAATTCAGCCTGATCTTTCCTCAGAGCAGCAGCTGCACACCTTTAGCACCATCTGCCAAAAAGGCCACATTATTGACCTGAACATGCACAAAAAGCAGACTCCGACGCTCCTCAGGGTCCTTTGATCTCAAAACAGAGTGGAGGAGAGCTTGAAATGTGCCCAAAAAAGAGAGGATGATGTCCTCTCTTAAGCCTTTGATAATAGGGACTTTGGAGGGCTCAGAATCTGATTATTTTCTGTTTCTAAATTGTATTTTCTCCTATAAATTATCATATTATATATGTGTACATTTAAATCAAATTACATTTTGCATTTAGTAAAAAATAAATATTTCTATGCCATCTGTTAATATTATTTGTCAGATTTAGATACTAAGCCCTTTATTTATCAGTTTATTTAAGGCCAAATAGTGAAGCAATCAGGCTTTTCTTCCCTGGTGTAAAACATGTGGCTCACTATTGGACAGGTACAATGTTGGAGACAATCTGATTAATGAGGGCAAAGAGGGAGAAGAAAATCTGACATGATCATCACATGTCTTCCTGACTTCATGTGGTGAAGTGTCATTGTGTTCACGAAGGAACCCTCCTGTACACTGAGCCCTCCGCACTGTCAGACTGTAGACGGTTTCATCTCCCGTTACACAACACATGCAGCGATCCACAGCCCACACAGGGAACTGAGACGTGAGGCAGAGGTACAAAATGCAACACAGGCCATGATTGGCCAAGGGAACTGTTCGAGCAAGAGGATTGGCTGAGGAGTCCAGAGTTTAGGAGGTCACACAGGCTCAGTCCACCTGGCACTGTACCTCTGTAGCGCGGCTCCACATGGCAGCTGAAGCGCCGGTCGATGCAGTAAACACCTGCACAGAAATCACAGAGAAGGTGCACAACGGTGAAAAAAACAAAAGAACGAAAAGACCACAACAGTTCTTAAAAAACACATTTTAGGAAGTATTAGATCCATTCTGAAGTGAACGAATAATACCTTCGAAATTTAAGTTGGACATTTATGACAAAAACTTGAATACTCTGTTGGATTATTTAGTCAACATTTGTACGGTTATACAATGGTTCCCTGGTGGTATGGAAACATTTCGCCAACAGAAGGATTAAGTCAGATGTTGTGTCTTCATTTGCATACTATCCTTAGTATAATGCTATGTTGTGCACAGCGTGTTTATTTCACCAGGTAGTGTTCCCAAATCCCCCTTACCAGAAGAGACCACCACCGCTGTTACCTAGCTAGAAACACATTGTTCTCTGTACCAAATCATAACAGACTGAGCTATTAACCCAATACAATGAATAGTGGCTTCTTTTTCAAAACCAGTATCGATTAATGTTTATTTAATATAGAAACATTTATAACATGAATAACCTTTATTTGTATAGCGCTTTGTTGTCGGAACACGCCACTGCTAGGTGCGCAACTAAGCTACATAGCCAAGATGGCTGCCATTGAGTGGGAGATCTGCTCGTGAAACTGGCTAAAACAAAGTCATACTGACCCAGGTCGTTGAGGTTACAGTAGGCCCCCCACTCTGGAGCACTGTTCCTGTGCCGCTTCTTTGACTTCATCTGGGAAATGCACAAAGAGAGAGCACACACTGAAACATTGTTAAAGAAATAACAAAACACATTGTGCTCCAAAGAAATGGTACTCGAATTATTTGTAAATGAAACAGGATGGAGTGACAGGAAATAGATGTATACAGTAGATACAATTCTTAGGAGGAGCTTATTTATTTTAAAATGTACATTTGGTTAGGTTCGCCCCTCTTGGTTACTGTTGCTATGTAGTTTAAGCTTACTGGCGAAAAAACAAGGTTTACAACCATCGATATCCTCTAAATTCATAGTCGTTTTAAAGACGATGCATCCCCGATTTCACCCGGACAAAAGCTGTTTCTCATTTCTGCCGGATTTTGATGTCACTTGCAGATGTTTTACTAACCATAGCTAGCAAGCTATAACTTAGAATGAATCCTTTATGTGTCTCTAGATAAACCAAGCTGCAAATGAGGTCGCAGGAAAAAAGTCTATTCAGATCAGACTAAGAAAATAAAACACCAGGATGTATTTCTAATTGACCTCTGCAAACACAGATATAACTGGGGGTCTAATAAGGAGACTATGACCACCAAATCGTACATAAAGCAAAATGCAAATGGCTTCACATCTAAAATATACAGCGATTAAATTGCTTTATGAATACTTGTCAGCATCCTCCAGCCCAAACTAACAACATGTATTTTCTCTGAGGACATGCTGCGGGAGTCCTGAGACCCACCTTGGCGGCGCACCTCTTGCCGGGCTTGGCGTAGTGCGCGGCGTAGGTGCAGGGCCCCAGGGTGCGGTAGCTGGAGTTGGAGAAGCAGCGGCCTGCAGAGCTGTTACTGGGAGAGGAGTCTGGAGAGGAGAGCAGGCCTGTGCACTGCAGCCCTGCTACAGTGCACAGCATCAGCACATGTTCTCATCCTCCCCTCTACACAACAACATCATATATACATGCACACAGTGGTCCTGGACAAAACTGCAAGTTGAAATGAAAGGACGTCCAACTGGAATACAAAGGGGGAACTTAGGGGTTAGTGCGGTTTGTTTTTCCTGCTTATTCCTGTTTATGGTCAGAGAAGGTTCAGGGTTACACAGATTTCACTCACATTCATGGTCTCATAGCGTAGATCTGAAATATTGACTTGATTCGTGTTCAATCATTTGATTACCACATGCTAAGCACTTGCTGATTTTTTCCCTATCATTTAGATTTTTTTCCTTTTAAAGATGTGTTCCCCTTTAAATGTAGATAATGTATTTGATGTTAGCCTCTTAAAAGATAAAAGAAACATTTTAAAGCACTTGCACCTTAGCAATCGACTTTTTGACATTTGATATACTAAAAGATTGGTTGAAAAATAATCAGTTCCAGTCGATGTTCAGGTTTTCCAATCTGCACCTGAAAGAAGATAAACACTCAGAGCTGCGGCCGGCTTACCTGAGAGGGAGTAGTCGGTGGAGTTGATGTGCAGGGCGGGGGTGTAGGTGACGTTGGGCACGTGGTGGCCCTTCTCTCTCTGCCGATAGCGGAACCACACCACCAGGCCCAGCATGGCCATGATGAGCAGCAGCAGGCAGATGATGCCCAGCACGGCCCCGGCTGACTGGCGCTCTGACGCCAGGGCCGGGCTGATCTTGGTGTAGGGGTTCAGCTCCTCCATCATCAGAGCCGCTGAGCAGACAGGGACAGGGGGTTCACATTGGTGTCTTTACACATTTACACAACTAAACTCATACAACTAACACATAACACAGTTATAGCTTATATCAATCCTACAAAGCCCTAGGAGGTTATTGAGAAGAAAAACGGTGAGCCTTTTTTTAAGTCTGATTTAAATAGTTTTCTCCTCTGTTTATGTGAAAATGGGTTTTGTCAGGATAATATTTAAAAACTAAATGTTGCATTTGTTTGCTTTTGTTTTAGCAGGCTTTTGTGTGTGTTAGTTTTCCATACTTATTTGGGCCACAAAAGGTTAAAGTGCAACTCTACTTGGTGTTCATAATACAGGTGAGCTTTCATTTCTCCATGCACTATAAACTCCATACACATATATGTTTGTTAGCCATTGTTGGAACATTGCTGTCATGTATTAAAGAAACAATGAATGTTTTAAGGAATATTTAGAACCAGGTCTAGTGGTTCACAGAAGAATAAAATAAGCATCTCAGACAAATTATTCCAGCAAAACTTTTCTACCTGTGTGTATAAACAATTACATAAATAAAGAATATCACCCTGGCAATCCCTTTTTTCAAATTAACTCATGAACACAAGAGAGCAAACATTTTAGAGAAGAACTCATTATTTTCCTGACTGGCCTCTCGGGGTTTCCAAACAAATCCTCATGTTAGATGTTGAGTCCTAACTTTTAACAAATTACTGATTTAAAAATAAATAAATCTATTGTTGCTCCTGGCTCTAAACCTAGGTATTTTGCATTACAAATCTTACACGTCAAAGTATTCGTCTGCAAAGCTATACATGGGGGTCTTATAAGGTTGCATGCCAATTCATTGTAATTTCTTAAACCCAATTATATCCCTGTTGGTCATTTTGAACTTGTGACCACTATTTCTCTGTGTTGATATAATTCATTATGATGAATTCTTCTTTACATAGTCAACAATTAGTAATGTAAAATCCACTTAATAGCAAGTGAATTCTTGAGTTACCACATTTTAAACAGTTCATCTTAAAGTCCCAGTGAAAGATGGTGCCAAATTGAAAGGGGCCCTATTATGCTTATTGGTGTGTTCTCTTTCCTGTAGTGTGTTATAGGTTTTAGTGCATGTAAATGGTCTGCAAAGGCTGAAATCCTAAAGTTCCCCCAGAGGGAGTTTCTCTCCCACACACGCTCTCCAACCCATTGCTAAGGGGCGAGGCATCTCAAAAGAGGTGCAGTATGACCAAATAGACCTTTTTGAACACTAAAGCTTTAAAACATATCACATGGCACAAAATACTAATATAAACCAAAACGTTAGCATAAAATGTCCTCTTCAAATAAATTCCCTTAAGGCGTTCCTCAGATATAAAATTGACAAAAATGTGACAGATGACATGTCAATGGCTCCTTGGCCACATCGCCAGTGCAGAGCCTTCAAAAAGTTATACGGACAAAAACCTAATTGTATAATGGATCAAATATTGTGCAGACATGTTACTCCATCAGTCCACCCGAGAGCTATAAGTACCTTTACAGAAACACACTGTACATGTCTGTATTCCAGTCTGAGATAATGAATGTCCTGTCCCCCTGTGATTGTGTTCCTTATTTGTCATCTGAATCAAACAGAAGAGGCTGCATCAAACACTTCTCCCCGTACAGAGACCGTACTCTCACCCTGGTCACAGCGGATGCCTTTGAAGCCGATGCTGCAGTAGCAGGTTCCCGTCACGTAGTCACAGGTGGCGTTGTTCATGCACTCACACAGCTGCTGGCAGCCGTACCCAAACGTCCCCGCAGGACACTCTGCACGCAGGAGCAGAGCTTTAATATGTCCTCAAATCGTACAGGTGGGGGCACACATATTACACGTATGTCCTCCTCATGTCAAAATGTATAGTATAGCAGATGTTCATTACAAAGAGAATTCTATTCTTATTTCCACAAGGTTTCTTCTACTATCCTTACGTAGCAGTGGGTCTATGTTATTTGATATCTTGATCACAAGTGGACTAAAATGTTCGAGGAATTGATGCAAAAATCATGTATAGATAAAATGCAAATGAGGCATTATCTTATAATATGTGCTAGTTTGCAAACATTCCCTGAGCAGAAATCTGGAAACATTTGACAAAATTACATTTTTGTTTATCTTAGACTTATGGGATGTATCTTTTTTCATCACTCTGTCAATCAGAAAACCATTTTTTAAAATAATTTCCATGTTTTTTAGGTTTTGATTGACATAAGTACAAACTCCCGTTCAATAAAAAACATCAAAATATAGGTAGATAGATATATACATTTCCAAAGTTGATTTCCAGCCGACAGTCAATATATGTGTGTACTACAGGTTTTTGGAGAATGTACATTTAAATATGCAAACAAGGCATTATTTAATGCTAATTTTAGTGGACGTTTAAAAAAATCATCAGACGCAAACAGACACAGTTAGTGAAATAAACACCTAAATGGTTTTTCTGGATGTTTTCTATCAACTTCTCCGGGAGCAAAATAGATCTGAGACTGACCAGTACATGAACAACGTTTGTTTTGCCTCTCCTTAGAAGATATAATTGCTTATTCCATTAGAATGATTAGAAAGGCCAAAGTCTAATCAGAACAGACGGGTTACCAATGCCAAACAGCATTTGGTTATTGTATTTAAAGATGATGGAATGACTGCACCTCTGGTCTTCCTTTAACAACAATACGGACGTGCAGGCACTCACTTAGCTCGCAGCTCTGTCCTATGAAGCCCGTCCTGCAGGAGCACTGTCCGCTGATGTGCTCGCAGTCCGCCCCGTTCTGACAGCGGCACACCTCGGCACACTGAGAGCCGTAGAAACCTGCAGAACAGTCTGGAGAGCAACACACAACAACAGCAGGTCTTATGGTGATCGGTGCATCAGGTGTCAAACAGAGGACACGATCCACCGATCATCATCAGCTGGAGATGAGCCGTGAATCTGGAGATGTGTTTGAGAGCATCTTTTCTGTGATTGGATAATCCGTTCCGTCACAATGGATCATCTCTGCAGTTTGGAACCAGCCCAGTCCGAAACCACTGGAGAAACCCAAGTGGTTGTTTGTCTTTGTGAAGCAAACACATCACTAAAGCAGAGTTAGTCAAGGAGCGCGACGTTCACACAGGTTTTAAACAACCTAACAAATGTGGAGGGAAAAAGAATGCACATTTAAAAATCTTTAACCGTCATCTATAGGAAACAATGAGTTCCAGGTTTAGTTTTGACGCTTTATACTTATAAATACTTTCTTCTTCTTTTTTCCAATTCAATGGTTTAACAAATACTTACATGATAGCACATTTGGTTGATTTATTTTCAGACGTTTAGATAATATGGTAGCATAACATTAAATCAAAACTGGGTATAATTACAGATAACAACCATCTCCACAAAGTGTCCAGAAAAAGGTGAAACATTTAAAAGTGTGAACCAAGTGAACTGGAAATAAGTGTGAAAGCAACCTAAGGAATCTTGACCCAACTTCATGACGTCTTGGCATTTAATGCATGTATGATAAATACAATTATGACTTTTCCTGAATTCAAGGAAACCTTTAAGCTACTAATTATTTGAACTATTATGTACAGTAATAAAATGGTGGCACTGAACTACTGAAGGAAAGAAGGAAGTAGGGATAGAAGGAGAGAATGAAGGACTTTAAGGAGCTGTAGGAAGAAATGTCTTCAGGCATGTCGTTTTTTCAAACTGCCACCAGATGGAGGTGCAGGTTTGAGATGTTCAAAGCGGGGCCCTCTGTGACTACACTGCATGAGGTGGAGGTGCGAGAGGATATTAGCTTAGGAAGTTTGCTAATGAAGTGAAATGACATGGGTGTTAGCCCTGATACAGTAAGTGCTGTTCAAATTCTCTCAGTGATAGGATGAGTATCTACTTACTGTAGCATTGGATACTTTGGATGATGCTTTGCGAAAGGAAAGAAGATAATGCTGCCCCATAATTCCTTGCATTTAAAGTGACGCACCACTTGGCCATTGACGTAAAAAAAAGAGATTGAGACCCAAAAACACGGATCACGTAAGTTACATTCCTTATTAACAATCTTTTCAACTTATGCCACATGTATTCAAAGTGCTCAAACCAAATGTGAACTTTGAACGATACACTGAATATTGTCGTTAAAGTCAACATTTCAGTGTTTCCTGAGTTGAGTGGTCTTTCGTGGACTTGTTTAATGTTGGAATGGTGCACAGTAGTATATGCGTAGCCCTTGCAAGTAATGATTATATTGCATAAAGTATAATTATTTTAAATAGTTTCATATTGGGATTCATGAGATTAATGGGGCTTGAGGGAGAGCGCTAGCAACCGTTTACTTTAATTTCCCTTTTTTAAATTTGAATTCAAACCATGGTAATGAAGTAGTATATTTTTCACTGTTGTCCACGTTTATAAAGACCGCATAAAACAATATGATAAGAACACACTGGGGAAAGTATCTGCAGTATATGCGCTTTTAATAGTCCATTTAGGGAAAATGTTCGCAAAGCAGATGCACCGCAATAACATCTGCTGGTGCATCATAATTACAGCGCCTAATTTAAGTGCAGGTTTTTTTTAGTCCAGAAGTTGTCTTTTTCTAAGTCTTGATGAATTCTCCTTCACATCTTTCCTTAACTCCATGATGGTTTTCACTGAGGTTTAGGAAAAGTGGTAAGGAAAAGACACTGTATCCCTTATTTCATGTGTGTGTGTGTGTGTGTGTGTGTGTGTGTGTGTGTGTGTGTGTTTAACGCACGCTGAGTACAGAAGAGTCCCGTCCATCCAGAGCTGCAGTTACACTCCCCATCGGTGGCGCTGCACTGGGCTCCGTTGTGACAGTTGCATGTGTGGATGCAGTCGGGACCCCATGAGCCCTGAGAACACGCTGCCAAAAACACACACAAAGGGAGACAAATAAAAAAGGGAAGATGAACAAATGCCCACGCACTCCATTTAACTCTCTTTAATTCCCTCTGTAATAGACATCAGAACGGGCCGTGCCTTCATTAGCTTCACAAGTGAGTGGGTGATTGTGGCAGCTTTGCTCAATGCGAGATGGATAATTAATGTCAGAGCCAATGGAGTAATTGCCTTGAGTTCTTTTTTCTCCAGTTGTCTCTCTTTAGTTCGTGATCAACTGAAGTGGTCGATAAGTGCTGAGGTGAGAAGGAGAAGAGAGTGAGTGTGAAAGAGGAATGGAGATTATTTGTAGTGTCTCACGTTTGGAGCAGTCCTCGCCGATCCAGCCCGGGTAGCACTGACAGGAGCCGTCGATGGGATTACACGTGCCGTTGTTGGTGCACACACACGTCTCTGCACAGGCTTCACCGTACTTCCCACTGGGACACACTGCAGGCAGGGAGACACACACAATCCTATAGAGTGAGTATAATGACCAGGGGCCTCATTTATGAAGGGATATACGCTCAAAAGATGGCGTACGCCAATTTCTACGCAATGTTTGCCATTTATAAAAAACAAACTCTGACCCATCCGTACGCGGTACGCACAAAAACGGGAGAACTAGAAACTGTTGGCAGAAGGAAGAATGGAGAGAAATATGTGGAAATAATACCATAAATAAAATGTTACCTCTCATTTATCATATATGAAGAATTCATTTTCACAAATTGATTAAAGCCAATCTTAAAATGATTAAACAAACGCCTGTTTGAGACTCCTCAGTGCACACAAAAACATAACTTGGAGGAATAAATAAATACGGATATGTTATTTAAAACCACCTCGAATATGAAGTGTTAATGTTATGAAATGTTTTCTCATAAATGATGCGGTAGCAGGAGGACAGAATTACGTCTACTGACGCCGTGTTGCATTTCTATAGGTTGTAGATACAAGCATGGTTTTATATACTATCATGTTTAATCGTGTTTTATGCCGTTTGCGAGACTTGATAAGTCGCTCGTAAAACACAGGAGGTATGGAAACTAAGAACACCATATTTGGTCAATTGTACAGGGGGGGGGGGGGGGGACGACAGCTGGAACACAAACCACCAAATACAAAACAATGATTCAGATCCAGTCGTCATGACTCCACTCCGGAGCGATTCCCCGATCATTTCTTACAGTCTCTCATCAAAGGGGGGTCTCCTGTCCCCGGTACATACACACTGCCTGAGGAAGGCAATGTGTATTTTTTTCGGACCACTTATTTATTTATGTTGGTGACGATCCGACCTCCATGCTGCTACTCTGGTTCAAACTGCATCCACCAAACAATATGATTTATCTCGACCTCCCCAAAATAACCAAAATCTGACACGGTGTTTAGCTGTTCTGCCGTCATTTCCTGCGATCTTCTTCCTGCAGTCAGTCAAAATGAATGAATGGGCGTTTCTTTGACTATTTATAGGCAAATATGGGCGTTACGTGAAGCCCGCAAAAGCTGCGCCGCATTTCGAGTTGATTGTACGATATACGATACGATATTACTTTATTTGTCAGATCAAGTCTGAAATTTGACTTGCGTCACAGCAGCTCCAGGTCCAACATCAACAGACAAATATGCATACACAAATACATGAAACACAAACAACAAACATTTAACATAACAGCACAATCAGTGAGAGAAAAGCTGCTCAGAGAAGAGCCTTCAGCGTGCATCTGATCTGGGATTTAGCTCTGTGTTTATTGAGAGGATGGACTGATGCACAAAGGATGCTTCAGTCTGACTTTATTGAATGGTGGGACCCTGTATCTCCGATTAGATGGTAGCAGTTCATATTCACTGTTCAGTCATAGAGTCTCTGACGGGGTTGACCAACCATCTTTGAGCAGATTTTTAACAGGTGGAACAGTTTTGATGTTAACGCTGCCGACAGATATTTGTACCAGGTAGTATTGCAGTACTGCAGAATGGACATGATCACAGATGTAAAGAACAACAGAAGAATTTCTCTGCTCGCGCCAAAAGACCTTAGACGGCGGAGAAAATAAATTCTTTCCTTTTGCACAGATATTCAATGTGGTCCTTCCATGACAGCAGATGGTCAATCATTACACCCAAGTATGTGTATGAAACTCCCTGCTTGATCTCATCTGTATGGATGACAATGGGGACTTTATGGGAGTCAGATGGTGAGCCAAAAAGGATTTCCTCAGTTGTCTTGGTGTTGATCTCAAGAGCATTGTTATCAGTCCACTCGACCACCTGATTTACAGCCTGTTGGTGCAGCTCAGGGTCGTCTGTGTTACTGAGCAGAGTAAAACAAATATTGTGATTTATAAAGGGCAACCGGCGTAGGACGTGTGAGCGCAGTGTTTTATAAATCGGAATATTTGTGTGCGTATTTATTTGCTTTGTCCTACGTGAGCCACCTTCCCACGTGAATCCTACGCAAAGCTTTATAAATGAGGCCCCAGGCTGATTTGGTGGAAGAAGTCGTCAGATATTTTACTTCTGTAACGAAGCTTTACCGTATTGTAAAAATTCTTTGAGACAGGTAAAAGAAATACAACAAATCCTACTTAAGTAGAAGTAGAAAAAACATTGGCATCAAAATGTACTTAAAGCACAAAAAAAAGTACTCGTTATGCAGAACGGCCTTTTTCTGACTTATATATTGTATATCATATCATTGGATTATAATGTTGCAGCTGGTAAAGTTTAAAACATTTATTTTGTACTATGTTTACTGCAGGATAGCTTGTGATTTCCCCCCAAGTATCAATCAAGTTTTATCATACCTATAATGATGCATCATAATTGTTTTCTTATTATTATGTTTATTTCCTTATATTCTCTTCTATTTAAGTTACAAAAAATATATAGTTTAGTAAAAAGTAAAATGTTTCTCTATGAAATGTAGTGGAGTAGAAGAATAAGGTATCAGAAAGTGTTCCCTTACCCATACAATTGTACATTACATCTACAGTGGGTACTGTAGATGTACTGGGTTACTTACAATATACTCTGTATAATACAATGTTGTCAGCACAAAAATGAAATTACACTGGCGGCCATGTTCTAATATCTTCTGACAAGTATGCCACATAAGACTTACTTGTAGTGATAAATAGTGAATTATGTATTTGCTAAAAAGAAAGTCATGATTTTGATTAAAAAGAATATGTCATCAGAAAGAGCAATACCATCAGTCAGCCTGACACATTATAAACTGATTCATTATTAATTGTCGATGTCAAAAATAGCGGAATGATGATGGAAAGTGAAGAAGTGGAACTTGAATAAACAAATCCACAGCCATGCTAACAGCTCTACATTGCTGTACTTGAGCTACATGCTAACTCATGATAGCATGCTGAGATACAGGTTTTTTGCAGATATAATGCTAAAATGGCCCCCATTAAAGTAAACATGTTGACATGCTTGCTTATTTGCAATTAACCCAAAGTACTGAACCATATGTTGGGCAGCAGTAGTTCAGTCTGTAGGGACTTGGACTTTGAACCAAAGGGTTAGGGTTAGTTCACGGTTCACTTCTTCTTCTACATCTATCTTCCTTTTTGAGGGGAAGCATGCTAAAATGGAGATTTTTAGCATATAAAATGCTAACATGTATCTATATTGTAACACAAGTATATATACTAACAGTGTTAGTATATATACTTGTTAGTATATATACTTGTGTTACAATATAGGGCTCTCAAGTCTCACGCATTTGGCGTGAGACACACGCATTCCACTCCATTCACACGCCACACCTTGTATTTCTCACGCAGAGATTTCTTTCCAGGGTACCGCCCACCAAGTTGCGCCGCAATTTTGTAAACAAACTAGGCTTGTTTGAGACACATTGCGGCTCGCCTCGAAAGTAGACGAGAGTAGCCGATCGCAGCCGGGGGAGGTGTCAAAATGCTCGTCTTAAGTCGGACAGCTCGGACTCGGAGTCGGCTTGACTGGCTGGGTTTGCAATGGCGGAAATTGCGTTGGCGTTTTTCGTTGCAGATGAAGTGGATGCAATAGAAATCCCACATGTATTGTATGGAGAATGACATGATCTAAAGGGACTGTGATTGAGAGAAAATTAAATATTTGTTTACAATAAACATGAATATGTCATTTGTTTGATTTGCATTAAAAGACAATACCATTTTTGATTTAAATGATAGATTACCTTGTGCATTTGTTGCAGCCCGTGCTTGCTGCATAAGTGCAGCTGCTAAACTGTTATCTGAAAAATAATTTACATCATTTAAAATCATATCCAGATTGTTGGAATGCAATTTAGTTGTTTACTCACCATTTTGTAGTCTTTGGGAAATGTCTTGTGAGACTCTTACAGTGATGTCTCCCTGTCCATCACGCAGTGTAAGCACCACACATTCCATTTTACCCACTGTAGACAAAGGTGATCTCCATTGCTTTATATAGGTTTGTTAATTCAGTCATGATGATGAACCACACCAGTGACTGGGTTCCATAATTAGAAATGCTCCTCCCTCTTAATGTTTGCAAAACTGATAGGTGACAGGCTACAAATGATCAGTCCCTTCAGATCCGCACACATGAAGCTTCATGAGCATGAATTGAACAGACCTGCTGCTGTGTTAACTCTTTAGCTGCCACTTTAAGCTTTATGATGTGTACAACATGGATGTAATTTGATTTAATCTTGCCATTTTAAATGATGTATTCAATAAATAAGGTTAAACCAAATCATTACATTAGATTTTATTTTAATGATTTGGTTTAACTTAAAGAGAAACTTTATTGTTATTGCACGTATTACAGGTACTGAGACAACGACATGCAGTTTAGCTTCTAACCAGGTGCAACAAGCAGTGAAGTGGAAAGTAATGAACACCATCTACAGAATAAAATATAGAATGAATTGAATGATGAATAAACAGTGGGGTATGAATACACTAGATATCAGCCTGTGAGCAGTATGAACAGTGTGTATGAATATGCTAAGATATATAAAGTATGAAAACGGTAAGCAGTATAGTATAAAATATATAGATATTAATTTCATGATGATAAACATTGTGGAACAATGATGAAAAATGGGAATGGATGTGGCGACGTAAAACTGACACAAAACAACAACAAACTTTTGCCAGCCAATTGGAGAGTTTCATCAGCAGATAAGACCACCGTCCCCACCCAAAGCCCCGCCGCTGCCAAAATCTCACTCTGAACTCTGTTCAAAACTTGAGAGCCCTGTAACACGATAGCTTCATTAGTCATTCGTTTTACAGGTTCAGTTGTAAACCAACGTAGCCTATTGGTAAAATGAACAACAATTATTTAAATTCATCCTGAGTGAAAACATTTGTGTATGAAATTTGAATTGCAATACATCCATCAGATTTCACCAAATCCACACAACTAGATCTCATGGTGTTGCTATAGGAAAAGTCAGAGGATCATCAAAGTCATTGGGATTCAACCTCTGGGGAACATGAATGTGTATACGCAAATAATGGCTTGGTGTAAATCATTATTACATTACAGGCATCCTTACTGTAGGTCACTCTCTTTCGTGGTGGTGGGTAGAGCTTTGACATGTTGATCCGAGAAGGGAATTTAAGACTTATTATGTGTTTCATTACTACTACTCAGTGGTGTAGTGGGCGTTGGACGCGGGGGTACGCCGTACCCCCACTTATTTGAAGCATGATTTTTTTAATAGTCTAATAAATAAAAGTCTTATCAGTTGCAAGTGTGTATTTGTTGTAATAATGACGAAAACATAATTCAGATTTCACAGTAATTATAATAAAAACGTAGCTCAAGCATTTATGCAACTTGATTTGAAGTGTGTGTGTGTGCGCGTGTGTATGTGTGTGTGCATTTTCATTATTTGTCGCGCGTCCCACAAATTGAGACTATGTCCCGCATTTGAGTGACAGTCGCGCAGAAAGACCGGATCGGTTTGCTGACGGCCGGCACCGCCCTTTATTATTATATTGTCTAAACGGCATCATGTAATGCGCTGACAGGCGACACAGAGGTCCACACACAGTGTACCCCCCCCCCCCCCCAGTTGACAGTTCACGAGCGCGCCCATAGTGTCTCCCCGTCCACCCAGTAAAAAAATCCACACTACACCACGGCTACTACTACTACTACTACTACTCCTATTATTACTACTACTACTACTACTACTCCTCCTCCTCCTCCTCCTCATTTTATTTATCTCTGCATTTCTTATAATCATGTTATTTACTTTGTATCATATTCCACAACACCCCAACAAAGAAGGTGATTAGTATCAGTTGAACAGCATTAATCTCACTCTAGCCATCTCGATTAATTGCACAAGGGGTTACTACAACATAAAAAATGTGATGATTCAATTATTTTACATTTTCATAAAATATATAAAATATTTCAATTCATATTTGTCAAACTCTCATAAAGTGGGGGAAGGACAAAACAAATAAAATATGGAACATATTAAAACAGAAACTGTACAGAATTGAAGGGAAAATAGGATTAAATGAAATGTCTCTTTTCAGAAGTGCCACACTCATTCAACAGGAAGCATTAATAACTGACCTTCTCTTCCAATGAGAAATGTGTTTTCAATTCGCTGCCTGATTGCAAATTGCTTTGAAACATACGTACTTAGACTAAACAGTCTGAATTGAATCATCACTGCTGATTGTTTCGAATGTGATAAGCGTCTGCAGAAAACAGTACAAGGTCGAGAAAAATGTTCTCATGCCACGTGCATAAAAAGAAGCTGGAGGAAGATTGTTTTACAGTTAATCATTTTAGGGAATGCACATCCTGAATGCTTAAGGATGTAATAATTCAACTTTATTTTATATTCAGATCTCTAAATGACGTTAGCGTTAGACAAACCTGGTCATTTGTCAGCCTGCTCTGGGGTTTTTGGAAAATTGCCAATTAAAATGAGAGAACATACTCCCACTACTGAATGTTAAACATCAATGTAGACTTTGGGTTTAACATACATTTGTGAGTTTATTAAATTAAAGTACATTTTATTAGCATATATATATATATATAAGCTCCCAGGTGTTATTCTGAGGGAAGGAGAGAAAGAGGCTTTGGAACTATCATGTGAAATGTTCAACATTCTTAAAATGTTAAAATATTAAGTGCTGGTTTTTAACCTGACGTAACCTCCTAACACTACACATTTAAATGTTTAATGAGTATTTGCATAATTAGGACACAAATAAAGATGCATATACTTTAGTCATCTTCATTAAACACCAAAGATGCATTGCAATTTGCAATTGTGTGCTACTTCCTCATGTTCATATTTAGTTAAGATCAATTATACATACATGAGCTATATAGATATTCATGATATTACATTTCTGTTCTTCACTCATTTGCATTTTACTACAATTTCTACCTGTTACACATAATATAGACTTAATTAACAGGTTCTCGTGTCTATGTTTACAATAGCCATTAGCGAGCCATGGATATTTCTTTTTACTGGAATAATAAAACCCACGAGGGAATTCTTTACCCGGGAATATCAGAGCAATAAAGATCACTATGAAAGCTTTAATGATGTCCCTAAACTTATGTAACAGTACCCAATGTATGACTAGTGTCTGTAAAGTTTGGATCAAAGGAATAAACGTACATATGCGCACATGAAGAAAACCACGTTTAGCTAAAATAATTAGCAGGAGAGGGACCGTTCGGCAGATCCCTGATGAGCTTCTGTTCACTGAGCACACAATTAGCTTCAGTTTCTGGGGATGTCATCAAGTGTGGACAAAACTTTGGTCCAAAGCTAAATATTTCGACAACTTTTGGAGGGATGTATATGTTCAATTGGTGCAAATGTTATATAGAGTAAATGTTAGTTTAAAGATAAAATTAAGTAAATCGAAGACCGTAAGCAAAAACTGAGCTAAAGTAACATGGTGAGTTCTGGATAATATTGCCTATAGAAAGTTGGGAAAACAAGATAAAGACAAAAATGAAGACGAATGGTGAGTCGGAACAGCAGTTCAATCAATACAAACTACTTTTCTGCAGAACAAACTACTCAGTATCATAACAACACTTTAAAAGGACTGTGTTGAAAAAATGTAAGAAATTGATGTAAATAAAAAGGTCTTGAAGAGCTACAAGCTAGGGGAGCTAATGAGCTAAGAAGGTTTCTGCTAAAGTGAAATAATTTCGCAGCATTCATGTGTGCAGCAGGAAGTCAGTCCGCTCAGGCAAAACTGTAATGTAATAACTTTAAAGACTGTAATGCTCCCAAAACACGGAAGCCTTTCGAAGCTGTAAGAGAAATCCGTGTTACTCTTTGCCACACAGCAAACAAAGGGCTCAAACGCAAAACCACTTCTGTTCTCTATTTACACAAATGATTTATCTTCTTGTCTCATTAATTGTTGTACTCACCTTTATGCTGATGACACTGTTATATATACATCCAAATCAGATTTGTCACAAATTCAGATCTCTCTTCAATCGGATTTTAATATCTTACAGGACTGGCTATCACACAATAAACTACTGCTTAACAAAACAACATCTTATACCATGGTCTTTGGTACCAGGCAGAAGCTCAAATCAAAACCTAATGTAGTAATAACATGTAAGGATGGCACTTCTCTGCATAAAGTTGATAGCTTTAAATATCTTGGTGTATGGCTAGACTCTGAACTTTCATTTAAACTACATATAAAGCATGTAATACAAAAAGTCAATTACGGAATCGGTGTTTTACACCGCTCTCGCAATTGTTTTACGCTCAGTGTCCGAAAGAGAATTGCTTCTCAACTTATTCTTCCGATTATGGACTATTGTGATGTTGTCTACCAAAATGCACATAAATCAGATCTTGCTCCACTCAACATAGCCTACAATAGACTATGCAGATTTGTTCTTGGTTGTCCTTTTCGTACACATCACTGCACAATGTATAACCAACTTAAATGGCCTTCTTTAAATGTAAGAAGACACACGCATTGGCTTCAGCTGATATTTAAATGCATTTATCTTAACTATCCCCCTTATTTAAAACAGTATTTTGTACCTTACTCACCAAATCATCAAGTTAGACATTCTGTTCAGATTTATTTCTCTGTCCCCTCTGCAAAAAAATGGATTGGCAGAAGAGCGTTCATGTTCAAAGCCCAACAGACTGGAATACTTTACCTGCTGCCATTAGATCTTTTGCATCATTGGGTAATGGTATGTTTAAACATGCATTGTCATCTCACTTTCAACTGGTCTACTCTGTACTTGTTATTAATGAAACTGATATTGATGAAACTGATTTGCTTGACTGTCTCAAATTGTAATGATTGTATGCATTGCTTGAATTTTACTTAACAGACTGTATGTGGTTTGTCTTGTGTGTCATGTTTTGCATCTTGTCTTTTTGTTTATGTCTGTAAGTTGTTGCTGTTGTCGGGACCCCTTTGAAAACGAGATGGTGCATCTCAAGGGGTTTATCCCAATCAATAAAAATGTCTATATATAAGCCCGAAAATGTTTTCAGCGTATGTGTTGGGTAATCTGCTTTTGTTAGAACCAATGGAGCACCATCATGGAGCATGGTCTACAGGTCTCTAAATAACTTCACAGCTGGTCCAAGTCTTGCATCAAATTATTCTGACAGCGTTAGACAGATGGCCAGTGCCAAGCTTTAAATGTTTTAAATGTTTAAATGTTTTACTCTACAGGTGGTAAAGATCGAGGAAGAAAGCCATCAATCATCCATCAACTTTAAAATCCAATGTGCTATGGCCATTACAGCATGATGTGTCGCTGCACTTATTACCGAATATGTGTCAGTGAGTGCATATCTGACATACAGTTAATGGTTCTATATAATAAATCTGTATCAGCCTACAATTATAACATTGAAGCAGCATTGTGTACGTTTTTTTACACTGTATGCATATGTTGTATTCGGAGGCACCTTGTTTTGGCCAAGAAACAACCTTCTAGTATGATTTCTTTAGATAGAATTTGCACCTTAATATTGATTGAAAAACCATTAAACTAATACAATATTTCTCAAGGAGTATAGAAGGAGGACATTATATTCAAATAGAAGAAACTAACAACACCGAACAATATATCAAATATAATTTACAGATAAGGAAGTGTTCATAGTGTGAACGGGTACCACTAATAAGGGTTATATGCAGATATGAAACCATTATTTCATGTGGTTTAGGGTAAACATATATGGTGTGTTTCATTGCTGCCCTTATAGCCACCGAAGAAGTAGGTTTTTGAAAAAGAAATCTGATAATGGGAGAGAAACTTCCCCTGGAGGGAACTTTGGGATTTTAGCCTTTGCAGACCATTCACATGCACAAAAACACCAGGAAAGGGAAACCCCAAAAAGCACAAGAGGGCCTCTTTAAGGTTTATGTTGGTGGTTCGGATGAGACAGAGAACAATGTATTGTTCTTATGAGGATATATCTTTTATACAAAAGTTACATTTTGGACAGTTTCCACTTAAAAAATAAATGTGATCTCTTGATTAAAGCAGAGAAAACCCATGATGTCTAATTTCACTCCTACGCCAGTCAATAACATCATTAGCTGGTACCAACGTTTCTCACACGTCCAGCAGGACAGGCTCTTCAGGCGGTTAGAAGCCCCCGCGCCAGACGTCTGATTTATCAAGGCTCGCCCAGTTATCTATGGGCCTGCTCAAAAATGCAGTGGCCAGCAGAATGGCTAATGTAGGACAGGGCATGACTAAGGCCGTCTTCATGTTTAATGATGATGAATTTTTCACAGCACACTACTGCACCGCCTCTACTTAAAATTCGACTTGGCAACGGATCCTGAGCCAACTGCCTTCGTAGGAGAATTAACACCTGTTTAACCTGCGTGAGCCGAAGCATACTGAAATAATGATGTACAGGAGGAGCCGACAAAAAGATTATTCCGATAAAATGAAGAGGTGCAAGAAGTTGTTGAAAGGGGGACAAAGAATGAGCCAAAGGTTTCGATTTCTCTTTCATTACCTATACTTCTAATCAAACGCAGACATTCAAGGGCTTTGCTTTGTGTGCAGGGTTTTAAAACTAACCTAAAGTTAATAAGAGATTCAACGTTTTACTACAAAAAGAGGTTGTTTGAATGGGGATATCAAGAATCTGAAACAGTATAGCACTGTTTTCTGTCTGGTTCCAAAAAACCTACGAAACCGCGTCAAATGAAGTTAAATCTAGCAGCAACTTCCTGGGAATTCTCCTACTGACGCAAGAACCAAACGATAATAATATCGGTATGGAGAATATGCTGACACACAGCATGAAACCATCTGACATGCTTATTCCATGCAACATTGTGTGAGATGGGTCTAAATATACAGTTTCCACAATCTGTCAAATCCTTTGTCAATTTGTTTTGGGTGGAAGTGTCTCACAGTCTTTTGGGGTTGGAGACTACAAATAGAATTGTTACATTACAGCAAAAAGTTTGAGGTTTAAAGATTCCGGCATCTATCAGCAAAGGATACCATTATTAAAGACACTATCAGAAGTGCATTCTGGGAAATGTAAGATTGATTGTTTTTGGAGCTTGACCTGAAGCCAGGGCATCTCTGACTCCTATGTTCTTATACTCTGTCACTCCCACAGACCCACACAGCCACCCAACAGGCTTATCACATGTGACATTGTTTGAGATGGGTCTAAAAATACGGTGGCAACAGTCGGTCAAATACTTTGGGTACATTTTGATGTGGGTGGAAGTGTCTCACAGTGGTGTCGGACCAATGCTTTAAACCCTTTTTAATAACCAGTCCATACAGGGTGCAGGGTTCTTTAGACAAACAAACAAGGGATTTCCTATTTCCTATAATGAAAGACACTATCAGAATTGCATTCATGGAAATGTAGGTTTTAGAGTTTTTGACACTTGACCTAAACCAGAATCAAGGATATCTTAGCCAGCTTTTCTTTATAATCTTCCTCTCAAAAGACCCACACAATTATTAAAGTTCCATACTAAACTAGTGCCTTGAATGAAGTCACAGAGTAAAACGGGGCGACAGAGGGGATGAGACGCTGCAAATGGTCCCAGACGGATTTGAACCCGGGTCCTCCGCATGGGGACCAAGCACAGGTATATGGGCTGCTAACTGTAACAAGAGAGCTGTACGACTGCCCATATTGTGCACATTTTTATTACAATTATTTAACTATTTTCAGTCAATCAAGGTTAATTCTATCATTTTTTTAATTAATGAGGAGTGAAAAACATCCTCTTTCTAATTGCATGCATACAACAATGTAACAAGTGCAGGACGTTTACATACAAATGAAAGACTGTTACATTCTTGTGTGCCTCACCTGTGCCTCCAGGTGAGCTCACTGCATCTCCCCCGCTCTTTTCAAGAATTCCAGTGAAATGTTCTTTTACTTTAATACTTCCTCTGATCGCTTTGTTTTTATCTGGATCATCCACTTCAGAAAAATAGCATTAGCCGTGCTCCGCTGCTCTTTACTACGATCTCTCCTATAGAGTGATTCTCACACTTCCAGAGGGCGAGAGGACATACGCTCTGTACTCCAGCTTTAAACAGACACAGGGTAATCTTTGTTGGGATGATACGCAAATGTAAAACTAGACTGACCTTGATTACAGAGGGAGCCAAAGAAGCCAGAGAGACATTCACAGTGGCCGTTGACATGGTGGCACGCCCCGTCGCTATGGATACACTGAGGGCACGACTGGCTGCAACGATGTCCGTAGAAACCAGGGGAACAGGCTGCAGGAAAACACACACACCACTGTTACAAAGATGTCTATGTATGTGTGTGAGAGAAAAGTCAATTCCAGAGTGTAAAGAGAACTTCTGATTAGTTCGCTGATCATTTTAATATAGATTTCATGGTCCACCTAGTCTCAATTTAAACTAAACCCCACATATGCGAAAGCTTATTACTGTCCACCATATCTGTATATTTGTGTGTGTGTGTGTGTGTGTGTGTGTGAAAACGTGGCTGCTGTCTCCTCTCCGCTGTCAACCTGTTGGCAGAGTTAGCTTTTCTTTGTTTTCACTTCCGCCGTGTATCCTCCTGAGGCCTTTCATTTGTTTTAATTGATGTTACTCTAAGTGGTGAGCCAAGCCGGTGCAGGCTGGTCCACCGCCTCCTTCACACTACAGGATTTTCCTAATTAAGATAATTGCCTAAACTGTGAACCCAGAGCCCTTAAATGTATCACTCTGATGCAGAGAGAGGCTGATGAACAACTGGTGTGTGTTGTGTACGTATCAGCAGCTCACTGCAAGCAACATCAACAGGTAGGCTCTATTTTAAGCAGATTCTACAATCATTGATTGATGGTCCCCGAATTCTTCAGATTTAACATAAACCCTTTTTAGACATGATGACGCATTCGTTTCTCACTAGGCTCTTGCTGGTTGCTGAAAAAACACGGTGACTTATCTGAAAACAAAGAATTTCTACTGCATTATCCACCCATACAATATTCTAAATAACATGGAGATGGGAAATATGCTAGAAGATTGCAGGATGTTTAGCTTGTTATACCATGGGTTTTGTTCAAACAAAATGCAGCTAGTAGCAAACCATAGCATTGTTGAGTCTTTCTGAGGAGCACATGAATGCACCATTTTAATTTGTGATAAATGCAGTCGATCTACATGTAAATGCAAAAATGAAATAATAGTTTTCTTTATGAGTATAGTTAGGTCAAGGACATGACCAACCTAAATGTTTTCCATTCCATCTTTGCTAATAAAAAAGAATGAAGAGAGATAAACATTTCTCAAAGAGATTCTTAATGTTGAAGTTGATTGATTACAGGTTTTTGTTGCTAATTAACAAGCGTGTTTGTTAGTTACAACTGTTTTTAGGTACTTTATTAACCAATTTGGGAGGATTTCTCGCTTTTCTCTATAACGTTTGATTTCTCAGCTGTTAATCAGTTGGCTGCAATTTTTGGTTGTATTGCAGATTAGGATCTTGCAATATAAAAGAGAGTTTGTGAGCACTATTGGCACTATGAAACACATTTTCACGTTGGTTTTTTGTTTTGTTCTAGTGAACGTTTGGGTCATGTGATAAACATTCCTGCCACTGGCTCTATTCTTTTTCAATGACCTACAGATGGTGATAACGTAACAACATACAAGAAACAATCCATCATTAAAGGCAAGATAAAGAAGAATGCTGAGACTTTGGCAAATACTGGAAACCTAATCACATTTAAATACAAAAGGAGCATCTGCAACTTTTACTTATAACCATCAAGCTTTTGATCATAAGACGGCCTTTAACCAAATTCCCTGTCAGATGGGACCATTAGTATGACATTTAATTGAGCAGGAATATCTTAAAAGTGTAGAACAGGGGTCTCCAACACGTCGATCGCGAGCTACCGGTAGCTCGCGGGCAGCTTTTCAGTAGCTCGCCGCTCGATTATCGATTATAGCGTAGTGAGGTTGTTTCTTGATTTTTCGGCCGCCGCTGGACAATAACGGTTTTTTATTTTAGAATGTTTTCTGTCACACGAATATCAAATTGGTCGGTGACGCAGAGATCAAGGAACAGACGTGACAGCGGCACAGCGACACCATGCACACATGGAGCAGTCTGCTTTATCCAGCAACACCAGTCCAGAACCAACAGCGTTGGTGTCTCTGAGCCGCAGCGACACGGCCTGATTCAGAGCGGGCCGTGTCGCTGCGGCTCAGAGACACACAGGGAGGGATTTGTGTTTTTTTTAAAACACTCGTTATCGTCATGTCAGGTTTTTGGTGGATTTAATCAAGTCTTGGATTGCAGAGTATGAATGTCCTCTTGCTATTTTCAGTTGATAAATACTAAAGTTTGTGAAGGCAGGGGGAAAGCTTCCGCGATCACCGTCTCCTCCGTTCCTCCAAACCCCGCCCCCTCCCTGAAAATAATGAGTGACAGGCTGACAGTGACCGATCGAAACTTTATTATTCACTTAATCACTGATTGAGATATGATGAAGCTAACTTAGTCTCATACATTCATGGGATTCATGTAACAGTAAGACAGAGAATGTGAGTGTGCACCCACATGCACTATTTTAGTTGTTATACTCCTGTTGTCTGCTGTGTTCAGACTCAAGTCATGTGTGTGATGCCTCATTCAGGACATTCAGTATCCTTTTTTTTAACAGAAGACCGTGGCTAGAAGCTGCAGCTCGACTGCAGAAGCATTATTTTTTTGTTTTTGAGGATGGAACAACTTCACACACAGATATATGGAGGCCTACAGTTGATTTATTATGGTTTAAAATGTCATGTCAAGACGAAAAAGAAGATGAAAAAGATGGATGAACTGAGGTTATAAATCTCCAAAATCATGCTCAGCTGAAGTCTCAGCAAAACTCACAACATTTCTGGAGCCTTGAAGACCCAGAAAACTATAAGAACATTCACCAAGCAGCACTGAACAAGTCTGCTTTGTTTGGTTCTGTTCTACAGACCTTTGTGAAGCAGCTTTTGCTGGCATGAATGCAATCTAAATACAGAACAAGGCTGACTGATGAACATGTACATGACTCTATTAGAGTGAACCTAAGTGGCTACACCTCAGCATACACCTATGGTGGACTCCATGCAGCGCCAGTCCTCTCACTGACTGTAACAAAGAGTGAATGCACTTATTTGACCATAAGTGCCATAAGATGCTCGTCAGGTGGTGATTAAGGACATTTATGTGAATTCTCAGTGAAGTACTCACTATGTGGGCCATAATAATATGTGAGACATTTTCGTTTTCTTGGACCTTGATGTGAAGTTAAGATTTGTGATAAGCTTGAGGTATTGCAATTTCACACGTGTACAAAAGTATAGCTTAATTAAACTGATGAGCGCTATGTGAATAAATGTAAGCGATGTGATGCAAGTAGCTCTTGGCCACTTTCATTTTTTCAAAGTAGCTCTCAGATGAAGAAAGGTTGGAGACCCCTGGTGTAGAAGCTTCAAACTCTGGAAAATGCTTTTTTCAGCTCAGTGACACATTACATTTAGCATATTACATTTTAAGATTTCCTTCTCTACCTGTAATTGAGCATATAATATTCTAATGAATAAAGAGAAATGATTACTTCATCATTTTGTCAGTTTTCCTTTTAACAGACTTTAATGTGAAAAATTAATTTAAATACTAGTATGTTTTTTTAAGCTCTCTTAAGGAATTACAAATGTGTCTTACCCCTTCTGCAGTTGGTGCCACGGTAGCCCGAAGCGCACACACAGGTGCCGTCCTCCGGGGAGCAGGAGCCTCCGTTCTCACAGGTGCAGCTGTAGGAGCAGTTTGGTCCCCAGCGTCCCTCCTCACAAACACTGTCGCAATGGACACCTGCAAACACACACACACACACACACACACACACACACACACACACACACACACACACACACACACACACACACACACACACACACACACACACACACACACACACACACACACACACACACACACACACACACACACACACACACACACACACACACACACACACACACACACACACACACACACACACACACACACACACACACACACACACACACACACACACACACACACACACACACACACACACACACACACACACACACACACACACACACACACACACAGTTTCAGTCTATAGTGAAGCTTTGTTCTTAGTTGCACAGCTTTTAAGCGAAGTCAAACTGATTCCCCCCACGCTGATCACAAACCTTCATATTTGTACTTGTACTTGAAGGAAAGAGTGTGAAGGAGACATACAGAGAAGACAGACGTGACAGATCAGAGACACAAGGAGACAAGTCCTCTGTAGTCCCTGTTGGAGGATACAGCTGGTGGTATTCACATGAGAAGAATGAAAAGACTAAAACCAACATTGAAAGTCTCTACTAGC
Source organism: Pseudochaenichthys georgianus (assembly GCF_902827115.2). Lineage (NCBI taxonomy): Eukaryota > Metazoa > Chordata > Actinopteri > Perciformes > Channichthyidae > Pseudochaenichthys > Pseudochaenichthys georgianus. The sequence goes on from NC_047505.1 coordinate 15,446,355, forward strand.
AAGTATTGTGTTTGAATCAAAGAATTCATATCTTATTCCTCAGTGCCACAGATCTCCGTTGTTAGTTAGTTTGCTTGTATTATATTTTGGATATTCCCTTTGTGTCTGAGGCAAGTGTCAGACAAATACAACCACAACAAACACATTATTTATTTCGCTTGAGTAAAGTTTTATAAAAACTACAATGTCAGCTGTTTAGGATATAAATGACCCTTTGTAAACACAACCTATATATCTGTGAGGTGTTTTTAAAGACAAACGTCTTAAGTGGGAACCAATGGCCATTGGGATGCAACCACAGACAGGAAATATTGAGAGTTGACTAAACATATTATTGGTTTTGGCTCTTTTCATTAGATTGACTGTAGAAAATAGAAATACATTTATTTTTTAAACAAACAGATATAAATCCTTTTCATTATAAGGGTGTTAGCATGCTGAGATTAGCATTTAACTCAAAGCATGACAGCTAACCTAGCTGCGAGCATGGCTCTAAACTCTTAATGCACATACATGAAATGAGTATGAAAAGGGTTAGCTAAGTAAAGTTGAGATCCCTTTAACTTCAGAATTAAATAATTATAGTCCAGATAGGAGGAGGTTCAGTTGCTCAGGATTTAGCTTTACATTATGTTAGCACTGTCACATGGATTTTTGGTAGCTTGACATTACACATGGGATCTCTCTTCTGTTGCTCTCCCTTAAGGTTCTTTCATTTAATTATCTGTTGAAGGTGTTTTTGCACAGATGGTGTGGTATGGTTTACAGATTGTAAAGCCACATGAGAGAAATGTGTGTTTGTTATATTGAGTATATACTGTAGATACAATTGGCTTAACTTGATATATACGTTTTCATTAACAAACATTTTAGCCAAAAACCTTAATTCCCCAATATCTGTGCAGGACTTTTTGCCTTTAAATCATTTGATGAAGTGTCTCCTTCTTTCATCAGTCTTGCATGTGTGTGTGTGTGTGTGTGTGTGTGTGTGTGTGTGTGTGTGTGTGTATATGTGTGTGTGTGTGTGTGTGTGTGTGTGTGTGTGTGTGTGTGTGTGTGTGTGTGTGTGTGTGTACATGTCCTGAGAGGCAACAGTTTGTCTACACAAAAGCAGGCTTGCAGAAAGGATCAGAGCCCTCGGTGCTCACCGGGGACAGTCTGGAGGAGACTGCTGCGCCCGAGAGACTCACATTACATTCATTCTTAGTAACACTCAACCACACACACGCACAGGAATACGCTCAACACCACATCTAAATAAAGAAAAACAGACAGACAGAGTAAGAATGTATGTGCGAATACAGTATAACACCCTCCTCCTCTGCAGCCTGGCATCTCTGCAGCTCATTAGAAACTTCCTTTGACATAGAATATGAGAGAATATGAGAGTGAGGCACAGGCAGCCATTAGAACTCAATTAATAAACTACCTCTGAGCCACAAAGTGGGTGAATGTCTGGAGCTGTATGCGTTGAAGTTAAAACAAAGGAAGGTGGAGGATGGGAAGCAGAAAAAGGCCAAATGTTAATAACTAGTATTCAAGATGCAGCAGCACTGAAATACTTTTTAAAATTCTGACTTGACATATAAAACATAACAATTCAGGTCATAACACTTGGTGTAAAGGAAAGATACAGTCTAAAACAAATAAAGACACACACTTAAAAGTTACTGTGCTTGGGTATAACGTTGGGTTACTGCAAGTGTATTCACCTACTAGTTATACTATCTTGTGTCCCTCCACACTAGATATATTTTTTCAGGCTTTTGAGTACGTTCTGTGACACAATTCAACATGTTAAAGATGTCAGTATGCAAAAACAAAATTATTTTGGATATTAACCTGTCGAAAATGACATTCCCAGAACAAATGACCATATCTTCCCTTCTAAAAGGGTTAAATTAATAATCTTTTTTCTCAAAGTAATGATAAACCTGTGAGTTGGATGTAGAAAAGTCAGAATCAATATAGATGTTTTTTGTTTTAAAGAAAATTCAGATTGAACATAGTAAAAAACTGTAAATTATAGTGTCCGTCCAAAGATTATTTTTTACTTATAGTGAAAACTATAGGTTACTTACGTAACCCCAATTCTCCGAGTAACATGAAGTGAGATGTCTCACTATGGGATGCGCCTCATCGCGGAGCAAACAGAAGCATCAATCTCATTACGCCAATCCTGATTGGCTGGTGATCTTGATGTCAGCGTCAGGGGAAATCACCCCCCATAAGTAGCATGCGTCATTCAAAATAAGCACCTCTTCTCAAGGAGGGCCGTCTGGTGAGACATCTCACTTCATGTTACTCTGAGGCTGGGGTTACGTAAGTAACCTATAGTTCTCATTCATAACACTCCGTTCGATGTCTCACAATGGGATATTGTAGCTCCCGTATTGCCAGACGAGCTTATCTCGAAGATCACCGATCAACCAGAATTTAACAGGTGGAGTCCCGACTCAACCAGGTGCCCAGCACTGCTCGGGCCACGCTTGGAGCGGAGACGTCTAGCCTGTAAAAGCGGACAAAAGTGAGCGGCGAGGACCAGCTTGCCGCTGCACAGATGTCTTGGATGGAAACACCCTTGAACAAAGCCCAGGATGTAGCCAGGCCCCGAGTCGGCAGACTCGCAGACCCGAAGGTGCTTGCAAATTCTGACTCGTATAAGCCAAAGCAATCGCCTCCACGATCCAGTGGGAGAGCCGTTGCTTAGTAACAGGCTTGCCCTTGTGAGGGTTAGCCCAGGACACGAAGAGTTGGTCATTAAGACGAAGCTCTTTTGATCTGTCCATATATGTGTGTAAAGCCCGGACTGGACACAACAGATCCTGCTGCTGCTCCCCGGAGGAAACCAGCGGCGGAGGAAATGCCTCAATGTCAATCGGGGTACACGAACCAACCACCTTTGGTGTAAAGGCAGGGTTGGGTTTCAACAACACTCTCGTTTGCCCTGGGGCAAACTGAGTGCATGAGGGATGTACAGACAGTGCATGGATATCGCTGACCCGCTTGGCGGATGCCAGGGCCAGTAACAGCACTGTCTTGAGTGACAGATGTTTCATGTCAGCTCCTTCCAGGGGTTCAAATGGGGTCATTCTGAGCCCATTTAAAACCACTGCCAGGTCCCATAAGGGCACCAGCGACCTGGAGACAGGGAGGAGCCTGCGAGCTCCCTTCATAAAACGGCAGACCAAAGGATGTTGGCTAGCCATCTTGCCCTCAAAGCCCACATGGCATGCAGCAATAGCAGCCAGGTACACTTTGATCGTGGAGAAAGCTCTGTGTTTATCCATCAAGTCCTGTAGAAATGATAAAATCACCCCGACAGGACATTGAAAAGAGATGTGTCCTTCTTGAAGGCACCACTCCTCAAACACCCTCCACTTACAGTCGTAAAGAGACCTGGTGGAGGAAGCTCTCGCACTCTGAATAGTGTTCATCACCTTCTGAGGGAGTCCCACTGTATTCAGATTGTACCACTCACGGGTCAGACCCATAGTGCCCCGCGCTCTGGGCGTGGGTAAAGGATCGCCCCCCCCCCTCCCGCCTGACACAATCTGTCCCTGCGTGGTGGGGGCTGCCATGGCTGCCCGCACAACAGCTGATATTTCTCCGCCAGCCCGTACGTTGCGGGCTAGGGCGGAAACATTAGAGTAAGTGTGTGGCGTTGCTCCTTCACTCTGGCCAGAGTTGGGGGTATCAGAGCCAGGGGTGGGAACGCGTACACAGAGTACCCGGAGGTCAATCGTGTACGAGTGCGTCCCCGCCTAACAGTGCGTTTAAATCGTGCATTAAAGAGAACAGCTGTCATTGAGCATTTTTTTCTTTTTGCGAACAGATTTAACGCGGCTCCGCCGTAACGCACCCACAGCGGACTCACGATCCTTGGATGAGGAGTCCAGTCTGCATAGAGTGGTGCACCTCTGGGCAGTAGTTCTGTCCCGAGGCGCATCATTCCCGGTACCTGTGTCGCTCTCAGAGAGAGGAGACGTCTGCCGCTCCAAGGGATCAGTTTGTGTGCCAGTGTGTGTGACTGGAGACAACGCAACCTCCCTTGGCAGTTCATACACGATATTGTGTTGTCTGTCCTCACGAGGACATGGTGTCCTCTGAGAGAAGGCAGGAAGCGTTTTAGGGTGGGGAACACCGCTAAGAGCTCCGGGTGATTTACGTGCGCCCGCTGGAGGTCTCTGCTCTAGAGACCTCTCACCGGTGACCTTCGTAAATACCCTATCAGCCTGTCTGACCTGCGTCCGTGGTGACCACCTTCTGTGAAAGGACAGCACCCGTAGGCGCGTCCCGCACTAGAACAGTCGGGTGTAGTGCCACTACGCATTACATAATGACCAATACTCTCCGCACGCCGTTGCGCGCAGGGTTTAGTTTTATTATGAGACCCATGTTGAGTGGGTGCTTTACGAGGACATTTGTCTGCGTAATCTGACTCTGCTCGGCGGGCATTATAGATAAAACCCCTCTTTCTAGGAGAGAGAGAACCTCTCTTTCCAGAATATGGGTTGACTCTCTCTGGGCTTGTGAAAACAGATAAAGTATAACTGTTTTGAGAAGCCCAGGTAGATGTCGTGAGTATCTCCTGCTGTATGCTCCTTAGAGCCAGCTGAGATGTCACGCTTACAGCTCCAGCCGGCACTGCGCATGCGCGTGACGGTGGTACCTTCACAGACCCGTCAATAATCTGCCTTTTGAGAGATGCCGTAGCTGCTCTCAAAAGGGGAAAAATTGGCGGGCTGTTTATTGGTTTTATTGATTTTCTTTTCATTTTTTTTTAGCTGCGCCCTCGGCCTGAAGCCTGGATGCGTCAGCGGCACATTTTTATGACAGAGGAATCAATCAATGTGTGACATGTGTTTGTGCGGACTTGAGGATGGTGTTTAGGCATCTCTCGAGGCGGCGGGAACACATTCACGGAGGGGAGAAGGAGGGGCTGTCACGCCGCTCGCTTCTTTTTCCTCGACTGCTGGCCGAAATTCTGGGTTGGCTGAGCCTGAGCTGCAGCCGGAACCGGAGAATTTCTAGGCCAGCTTGCCCTTGTCTTCAGCCTGGGCTGGGGACTCGGGGTGGGCTGCGACCTCTGCGTCTTCTGTGTTTTAAACCGAGCAGAGTTCGAGGCAGCTTGGACAGAGGACTGCTGCTGCGAGAGCAGTGGCTGGACCCTTCGAGGGAGGCAGAGGTGGAGTGCCTCGTCCTCCCTCTTCCTCGTCTCACACCTCCTTTGCATGGAGGCGAGAGCGGAGCCAAAAATTCCCTCGGGAACGATAGGCATATCCAGCACATCCTCCTTTTCCCGGTCTGGGAGAGAGTCTGCACCACCATGATCCCAATTGCCTTGCCCGTGGCCTGGACGGCGCAGCGTTGGACACGGAGACAAATGTCCGTGACCGCTGCCATCTCGTCCAGAGTGGCTGCCCCCGGGTTACCCGACAGGTCCTCGCAGAGCTCCGCTTGGTAAGCGGTTAGCAGCGAGGACACATTCAGGGCCCTGGCGGACAACGCTGCGGCTTTGTAGGACCGTTCAGTCATTGTCGACTGAAATCGGTCCGACTTTGCTGGCAGCGTGGGGTTCCTGCTTGGTGACGGGCCCACTTTTGGTAGAAGGTGAGCCGCTACCAGCGGTTCCATGGGTGGCATGCAGAGCAGGCCGAGCTTCTCCATTCCGTCACAGTCTAGGGAGGAGGCACCCTGGATTGGGACCTTGTTGCTGAAGGGCCGGTCTCTCCACGAGACCGACACCTCATCCAACATCTCCGGGAAGACTGGAAGGAGTTGTCTCTTTTCCCCCGCTGCTTGGGGAAGATGTTTTCCCTCGTAGCGGGACCTGGAGGTCTCCTTGGCCATTTCGGGCCACGGGACGTTGAGTCTGGCCGCAGCGCGTTTACACACGGCCTGCAGGTCCATGCTCAGACCGGGCAAAGCTGGTGTGCTATCGCCCGGGAGAGCAGCACTTGCCTCAGGCTTTGCAGCCTGAGCCGGTGATATGAAGGTGTCCTCTTCCTGTTCATCCGATTCGGACAGGAGGAACGCCAGGGCGTTCTCCTCTTCGTCCTCCTCGTAGTCAAGCCCGAGGACATCCTCCGCGGGTGAGACCATGGTGAGGTCTAACCGGGAGCCCCAGCTTGGTGGAGCGCGGGAAACCGTTCCCGCGTGTCTTGCCGTCACCGGGTCCCGGCCTGCCAGGGCGCGGGATTCCGGTTCTATAGCCATAGCAGATAGTGAGCCCCAGACCGACACGGAGAGGGGCTCACTCTCTGTGGCGGACGCCCCCGTGTCCTGACTGCCGGTCGGCGGGTCCGTGGACATGGGGGGGTCCTGTTCCGACAGCTTGTCGAGCTAACCTCTTAACGGTGAAGCGGACGCAATGTCCGCATGAGCCGGGGTTGTCGATAGCGCCTCGGGCGTGTTCCAGCCCGAGGCAGGGAGAGGGGCGTCCATCTTGGCCGCCTCGTGGCATGGAGAGGGCCCGCTCTCGACAGGTGGGACGGGAGAAAAGATAAAACCACCTTGTCCTTAATCCGGAGAAAAGGACAGTGTGGGTCTTTTATTCCTGGAGAATACTGACTGGTGTGGCAGTATGCTCCTTAAATCCTTTCTTCCTCCGTGGAGAAGAGAAAAGAGAAAACTTCCTCGCTACCGTGGTGTCGGTAGAGAGGGAGCGAACTAGCAACAGGTGTGCTGCTAGCTTGAAAAAATCGGACCAACCTTACTTTCTCGTAGAGAAGGGCGAGGTCGATTTTAAGTACTAACGGCGTTAGTACTACCGTCTTCCTGCGAAGCAGAAGGAGTAGCCGGCGAGCGCCCGTCGACCGAAATGGGTATTTGGGTTCAGTCTGTGGACAGTGAAGCTTGCCCGGCTACTGTAGAGATGTGCTCTGAAGCGAGAAGAGGTGTTTGAATGACGCATGTGTTGTGGCGCAGGCTACTTATAGGGGGTGATTTCCCCTGACACTGACGTCAAGAACACCAGCCAATCAGGATTGGCGTAATGAGATTGATGCTTCTGTTTGACATCGAACGGAGTGTTATGAATGAGAACTACCCTTGGATGATGGTAAGGTAGACTAAAAGCTTTAGGAGTCCAAAGTACAACATATAATAAGTACCCTGTATCAAGATTGATGCAAAACAAGTGACATTTGACCTTTTTAGAGAGATTTAGCAAAAAGAACTCCACCTCTGAGGTGATTTGGGTGGAAATGGCCGTTTTTACCGTTTCTCTGGAACCCATTGGTTGATTTTGGTGATTGACATCTCTTTCTGACCGTTAGAGCCAATATAATCGAAGGGGAATTTCCCCACACACACACATGGTAAAAAAGAAATGTCAGAGTGAACCTATCTCTCGCTCTGACATCTGGAAACGGAAAAGCAGGTTTATTGCTTACGGATTATCAGAAATCATTTCAAAGGGACACAGACACATTGGATTAACTTCAGCAGTGTTTTTATCGTTTTAATGCCATTGAAGACCACTTTTGACCAGACAACGACACAGATAAACCATGTTAGCGTGTTTAGCTACCTAGTGCCACATATTTTGATGTCTGTTTTTGTTTATAAAGTCGCAAGTTCTTATCATAGAGTGATAATGTCTGTACCCATCGATTCTGTATCATCTCACGATGCGAATCGATGTGTTGGATGTGCAGAAAGGATAAATAATCAGGTTTTATGAGTGAGTTTCGGTGTAGTAATCTGTTAGCATTTTTCGCTCGTTGCTAATTCAGAGGCTCAGCATTAGCATTGTGGGTTTTAAAAATAAATAAATAAAAATGATCAGTTAGATGAGTTTCTTCCCGTTACATGGATATAAAACATTCATAGTTTATTAAATGTTAAGATGCCCTCAGACACTGTTTCCTCAGATGACGCGTTTTTCCCCCGGTGTAGAAGAGGTTAAGAGCGTAGCTTATGGAAACTATTGCTGAAAAATGCAACTCTTCTTCAAAATGAAAGGTAGTAGGGACTCAAACGTGAAAAAGTTTTATAAATGAAATCTTCTGTGTAGAGGCTTTCTAATGTCACATATTTATATTATACCTACTCTAAACCTTATTACCTTATTACTTATTACCAAATGTATTGCCTTCTTAGTTGCCAGTATATTCAACAGAAGTGTTTGTTGGAAGATTGGATTGCTTCGGACACGAAAAATCACACACCTTTTCGACATCTCTATTTGCAGCTGTGTACTACCATAGGTGTAACTTTCGAAACCAACAATCCCATAATTCACTGTGCGAAGGTGAGATTAAAGTCATCGTTGGAACTTCATTTATTATTTATTAGATATTACGCAACCATTTCACTTTTCAAATTAATAACTTAGAGAAATACTACAAATGACTTTCAAAAGACCGTCTTTAACTGTGATTGAGCCCACCATACTGTGTATATGCAGATGCCCGTAGATTAATTTGTACCACAAATGGCACATTTCAATTTCACCCGGCGATCATACAACAGATGAGAAAAAAAGGAACATTGTTATGAAATGTGTGATAAACTTGGTGTATGCTATGTCATCATATGTCTAACAAATAACGTGTTCAGTCAAAATATGATTGTTCCTCATGTGTACCCACATTAGGAAAAAGTGGCATAACAAAAACATATTAAGTTTTGCTTGTTTAGTGACTTTGAATAAAAAGCTACACTCCTTTTATCTCATAGAACCATCTATCTTCACTGTAATTGCATAGAGCAACAAAAACACTTTACTTCTTCAAACCAGATTTATTTAGTTATTTAGTCTGACATTTGAATCTAGATATTCATCAATATGTTGCATTTTTTCCCAATGTCATTTCATAACCTTTTCTCCCTGAGGCAATGAATAAAATATTTTCCATATTCATCAGCTCTCATATTGATCACCACTATTCCGATTGACAATTAATGGATAAAAGTTTAGCAACTTAAATATGGCGTATTAAGTGCAATGTTACTGTGGAGGATGTTGGTTTAATGTATTTCATTTCAAACCTTTATTTATTCAGATTGGTCCCATTGAGATCATAGATCTCTTTTTCAAGGGAGACCTGCAGCATATAGGTTCCACATGAAACATAAAACAATAAAGGACATTATACATTATATTTACAGGATACATATTTATAGACATTTACAAATGCCCATTGTATCAGCAAGCATTTCATTTACCCTAGCTTTAAAAACATGCAGAGGAATGAGATTGCTCAGTTTCAATTCTTGCTGAAGATTGTTCCAAGCAAGTGGAGCTGCGCACATAAAAGCTGTCTTACCTAAGACAGTCCTTGCTCTTGGCACATCTAACAAGACTACATAATGTGACCTCAGACAATAGCTGCTTGCAACTCTCTGTGTTATCAGAGAGCAGATATAATACTGGAGTTATGTAAAAAAAGAACAACAACTAAAAGAGACTAGCAAGGCTAGGTCGTAAAAAGGTGCTTCATCTTGTGAAGCTGTCATATCCATGCCTGAATCTTCATCAGTTTTAGGATAACGCATCGTCCACACGGCGGCGTGCGTTGAAGCTTGCCGGTGGGCGTGTCTGAAGCTCGACCAACAACCAATCACATGAATTTCCCGCCCCGGACACACAAGCACGCGGTTTGATTGGCTAGAGCTTGTACTGGCATATGATTTGATTGGCTGACGCTTCCGTCGAAGATTCAAAATGTGAACATTGCTCAACTTTTTAAGCGAGCAACGCGAGCAAAACGAAGCAACGGAACCACAATGCAGTTCGGCAAAGCGTGACGTCACCCCATTCAAAGTCAATGCGCCGCCGTGTGGACGGGCCGTAAGAGATAATATATTTATCATTTTTTCTGTGTGTCATATTGATCTGTTGTGTCTTCTTGTGTATTCTTGTCGACAGCCACACATCCTTCAGAATGTCTTCGCTTTGAGCGTTGCACTTACCATTGTTAGTTTTGATATTCCTTACATTCTGAGTTAAGGCTTACCTAAAATAAAATCAGTTGCACAAAACACACTTCTCCAGAAGATTTCCATAAAATCTTCACTTTAAAATAAAGGTTTTCTTATTATGTTGGTCTAATACAAACGGTATTCTAAAATAAATAAAACTGTTGTACATCTTACCTATTGAAACTGTTTAAACTGATGAATTCATGTTCTCCTCCAGAAGAATAGTCGTTTCCTTTTTAGACCAACTCGGGTAAGGAAAAGATTAATCCCTACTTAAGGAAGATGTTTTGTGAAACCAGACAATTGGAGTCTTCGGGCGTCATTCCTGTTGCCAGAAGCTTAAACTCTGGTGGTCCCAGTGTTTTATCAGTCTTAAGCAGCAGCCTCAAAACTCACCGGTCCAGCCTGCAAGGCAGCGGCAGAAGCCGGTCACCGGATCACATCCGTCTGCGTTGAAACAGTCGCATCTCTCTCTGCAGTCCAGCCCATATGACCCCTCCTAACAGCCAGAACACAGCAGACATAATGCATTAACAAAACTGACTGTCTTAACATCAGAATTGTTAAGTATTCTGATGGTACAGTGTTATTATCTCTGTAAGGTAACTCTGACAACAACAAAGAGTTTGAGTGGAGTTATAGAACACTATTTGGTTCACCATCCATCTCTCATAAAGAAATACATACTGTAAGGTACTATCATATACAAACTCGAGTGTGATGATAGATCATCTTCTTTCCTGTAATTAAATGGAATATGTTGGTAAAAGGACCTAACAAAGAATGTATTGTTTCACTGCATTAGGTTTTTAGGGCAATTACACAAATTCTTCTTTTGCTTTTCACATCTGCGATTGTGAGGCATCTATAGCTGTTATAGATGGTAAAAATATTGTTTATCACTTAAAAGTCAAAACTGCTCCACCATATCATCAATGGATTAAAGATTGTAGGTCAAGCCTTCGAGAAACTTTGAATCCGTTTACCATTACAACCCTCTGCCCCAAACCATGTCAAGAACAGCAAATTTGAATTGTTCCCATCATTATTGTATCCCCTATCTTTTATTGTATCGTATGTTACATTGTACAGCATCGTATGATGTCGTATCATATTGCATCGTATCTCATTGTACTCGTATCATACTTCATTATACCTTGTATTATATGGTATCTTGTATTGTATCGTATCTTCTATTGTATCGTACCTTGTATTGTACAGCATCATATCTTATTGCATCGTAACTCATTGTACTTGTATCATACCGCATCGTATCTTGCATTGTATTGTATAGCGTTGTATCATATCGCATTTTATTACGCAATTTTCTATTGCATTATATTGTATTGTTGTTATTTAAAGAAGCTCAAACCCTTTTTTTCCCCAAACTTTGCTGCACCTTATTTTCCTCCGAAGAACTAAAGATTGCACTTACAGGACACGGTAAGTCGCAGTACTCGTCCCTCCAGCCCGGGGAGCAGGTGCAGGTCCCGTTGGAGGGGTCGCAGGCCGCCTCGTTGGCACACTGACAGGTCTGGTTGCAGCTCAGTCCCCAGGTACCACTGGAGCACGGGATGGAGCAGTCCACACCCTGCCAACCTATCAGAGACAGAGACACCGTCCAAAGACCATCAGAAAGCCATTTAAAGCACTTAGTTTTAGTCAATTGTACTTCCTGAGCACCTGTGAACTCCATTATTTCCATCAGTTATTTTAAAGTACTCAACTAAGTAATTGCTGAGATCTTGGATCACAGTTACATTGCTACAATTAAGTCATACAGGGCTAGAAACACAAGCTGTCAAGTTGTAGAAGTTATAAGAAGTAAACCACTTTATTGGAGGGTACAATTTAACTACCTGACACTGAATGTTTAATGCCTGTTGCAGCCAATTTGATGTATTTTAATATTTGTATATGAAGGTGCTGTGATACTACTGAATTGACCTGGGCATAGGCGGGGACTCAGCCAATTTCAGGGTACAGCCTACTATTTAGGGAGGACACAGGTGCACAGCATTAGGGATTGGGAATCACCAGAGGGAAGCCACACAGTTTTTCAACCGTGCGTGTTTTCGCTTATTTTCTGTTTGTTTTGAGTTCATTTTGGTTTATTTCTTTATCACAGTTAGTTGTTTAGTTATCAGTTAAACACCCGGCTCTTGTTTTGCTGTCATCATCCTGCAATCCAAATAAACATCTTAAATGCATTCAAAGAGAAGACCTGATTTGCTGTCAACACCACGCGTCTGGAAAAGCTTCACACCATATCCCTCACTGGCAAATATTTGTTGTTCGGTTGCCTTTACATTTGTTGAAAAACTTGCTAAATTCGAAACAAAGCCTTCGTGGATTGCTAAATAATGACCATGAGTAACGAGGAAAATCAGGAAATGAACGCTGCTGTCAATCAAACTGAAAAGGAGGATGGGCTTGGTAAAAGGACAGCTAAACTCACATATAAAGCAGCGGAAGCAAAGATATTATCTATGCAAAAGGACAGGAATTCTGGGATAAAGCAATTGTGTAAAATGGCAAAGGAATTGGAACAAATGATGATTTCAGATGGAAATGTTTCTGACATGCAAATCAAACATGAAATGTTGTGGAAACTGTCTGGGGAAACTAGAAGGTTGCATGAGTCATTAACACCTTTGTTGCCTGAGGATGAAATGTTTAAACAAACGGAATGGTTTCAAAATCAAATGCACAATGTTAAAGGAGTAATACACAAAATGGAAAAATGGGTCCATGCAAACAGGGAGAAATGCACACAGGTTGTGGATGATGAAATCGATGATGTGTTACATGCAAATGAGGAGCTGGATAATATTGGGCCAAATGACAGTATTTCTAATATTGGTGACAAAAAAAATGTGTCAGGTGGAAGCTCTGGCCATTCAAGGTCCTCAAGGTCAACAACGTGCTCTGCACGTATCACGGCAGAGGCTGAAAGGGCTGCACTCCTGGCTTTGGAGGCTGCTCTCAAGGAAACGCATGAGCTGGAAGCTCAAGAGGCTCAAATTAGGAAGAAAAGGGAATTGCTTGAAGTGCAAAGTCAGATTGCTGCGCAGACAGACAAAGTCACAGTACTCAGAAACAGAGGGTCTGACATAGGAGTCACAAATGGAACAAATTCATATGTGTCAAAACACAAGTCTGCTCTCAAACCCTCTGCTGTGCCATTTGTTCCACAAACTTCAAGTTGTACCGTCAATCATCCACCAACAGGAGGCAGTAAAACTGCTATGTCAATGAAAGCACAATTATTGGAGCCAAACTGTCAATACAATCATCCACCAACAGGAGGCAGTAAAACTACAAAACCCACTCAATCACATCAAAATCCATACAACCAGTACAATCCACCAACAGGAGCTGCTAAAGCTGCAATGCCATTACAGTCTCAGCAGCTACAGGATCCATACAACCAGTTCAATACTGCAGCTTCAATGCCAAGTGGAACAGGGGCACGGCGCAAAGAAACCATTTCACAAGGAACCAGATCAAAAACGTATGCTTCAAATCACATCCCAAGCATGCCTCAAAGGTCTTTGCAGTCATATCCCAGTGCATATACACAACAGCAATGTATCCAAGTCGATGAGGATCAAGGCAGAATGCCTCAAAGATCTCGTCAGTCATATCCAACTGCACAGCCATCACAGCAATCAAACCAAAACAGTGAGGAACCAGACCAAGGCAATATTTTCACCATCATGCAAAAGTAAAATGACATCACAGCATTACTAGTGCAACAGCAGTCTTCATTATCATTACCCCCAAGGGACATACCAGTGTTTGATGGAAACCCTCTTGAGTACAACTTATTTGTCAGAGCTTTTGAAAATGGAGTGGAAGGAAAATCTGCTATCAGTGTAGACTGCTTATACTACCTGGAGCAGTACACTCGAGGGCAACCTAGAGAGCTGGTCAAGAGCTGTCAACACATGCCATCTGACAGGGGGTATCAAAGAGCAAGAATGCTTTTAGAAGAACGCTTTGGAAATGAGCAAAAAATAGCCATTGCATATATGGAAAAAGCACTTGGATGGGCACCACTGAAGTCAGAGGACATCAAAGCCTTACAAGCATTTTCACTATTCCTACGCTTCTGCTGTAACGCTATGGAGGACATAAGCTAGATGTCAGAAATGAATATGCCATCAAACATACGTGCTATAATCATGAAGTTACCATACAAACTGAGGGGGAAATGGAGAAACATTGATTTTGAACATCAGGAGAGATGCCATCGTCAAGCAGGTTTCAGTGACTTGGTCAATTTTATTGAGAGACAAGTGTCTGTTGCATCTGACCCACTGTATGGAGACATTCAAGACACAGTTGTCTCATTCTCAAAATTCAAAGTTGGAAATAAAGTGTCACAGGGACGCATAAAGGAGAAAGGAAGCAGTTTCGCTACATCTGTGGCAGCTGTTAACTCTGAAACTCAAAAGGAGAAATACTTACCTGATAAGTCAACAAAGGGACCTTGTCTGCTGTGTGAAGAGGGCCACAGATTGGAAGTGTGCCCCAAGATGGAAAAGAAGCAGCATCGGGATAAAATTGAGTTCCTAAAAAAGAAAGGTGCTTGTTTTGGATGTCTATCAGTTGGACACATGAGTAAAGATTGTCACAGTCGGCTGTCTTGTAAGTTGTGTAACCTGAAACATCCTAGCATTCTCCATATCCATGCAAAGGAATGGAAAGAAATCAAATCAAAGGACACACAGCAAGAAACAACATAGGATGAGTCAAGACACTACTCCCAAGACATGTGGCCATATAGGAGCCGGAGCACACGATTGCATCTTGTCAATTGTGCCTGTAAAGATCAAGGCAAAGAAAGGCAGCACAATTCTAAAGACCTATGCATTTCTAGATCCCGGCAGCTCATCTACTTTCTGCTCTGAGCAACTGATGAGGAAGCTAAAGGTGAGAGGAAGGGACACTAATTTCCTGATGAAAACAATGAATAAAGAAAGCTTTGTCAACAGTCACGTCATCTCAGGACTAGAGGTAGCTGCACTCAATGGTAACATCTATATTGAGTTGCCTGATGTGTAAACCCAACGCAAGATGCCTGTGACTCGTAATAACATCCCACAACAGGAAGACTTGTATGCTTGGCCATACTTGGACTCTGTGGAAATTCCTGCTATCGATGCTGATGTGCAGCTGTTAATTGGAACTAACTCTCCAGAAGTAATGGAGCCGTGGGAAGTGATAAACAGCAGGGGTAAAGGACCTTACGCTGTTAGAACCTTATTGGGATAGGTTGTCAACGGACCATTGAGAGGAGGCAATGAGAGTGGGAGTAGCTGCCCCACAGTGACAGCCAACCGCATATCCATTGCTCATATAGAGGAACTGCTGGTGAAGCAGTACAACCATGACTTCAATGAGAAATCAGCAGAAGACAAGCCAGAAATGTCCATAGAAGATCTTAAGTTCATGCAAATTGCCAACACTTCAGCTGAACTCAACAATGGACATTATTACTTGAAGTTGCCTTTTAGAGAAGAGGACAATGTTGTCATGCCCAACAACCGCCATCTTGCTGAGCAAAGGGTCCTCTGCCTAAAAAGGAAATTGGAGAGAAATCCAACATTCAAAGAGGAATACACCAACTTTCTTGGTGATGTCATAAACAACGGCTATGCAGAGAGTGTGCCAGAGCATCAGGTGAAAGGAAAAGAAGGAAAGGTGTGGTACATCCCGCATCATGGGGTGTACCATCCTAAAAAGAAAACCCTGAGAGTGGTATTTGACTGTGCGGCAAGCTACAAAGGTGTGTCACTCAACACTAAACTACTCCAGGGACCTGACTTGACAAATTCCTTGCTCGGAGTTCTCACAAGGTTTCGCCTAAACTCTATAGCAGTTATGGCTGACATAAAAGCTATGTATCATCAAGTCCAAGTGGCAAAACAGGATGTAGACTTTCTTCGCTTCCTATGGTGGCCAAGAGGTGATCTGACACAGCCGCTCACTGAGTACAGAATGACTGTTCATCTGTTTGGTGCAATATCATCGCCCAGCTGTGCCAGTTTTGCCCTTAGAAAAACGGCTGAAGACCACAAAGCAGACTTCCCAGTTCATGTAACAGACACCATCAAGCAGAACTTTTATGTGGACGATTGCTTGAAATCCTTGTCTTCAGAGGCAGAAGCCATGTCTTTGGTTACAGACCTGACCGCTCTATGCCAGTTGGGAGGATTCCAACTGCTGAAATGGATCAGCAACAGCAGGTCAGTGTTGGAAGCCATTGATATGGAGAAAAGAGCCAAGGAAGTGAAATAACTGGATTTCGACAGAGACAGCCTTCCTGTCGAAAGAACCCTGGGACTGCAGTGGTGCGCAAAAACTGATACCTTTAGGTTCAAGATGGCAGTCCAAGAAAGACCATTCACAAGAAGAGGTATCCTGTCGGTGGTGAGCTCGGTCTACGACCCCATTGGATTTTTAGCACCCTTCACCTTACCTGTCAAGATAATGCTGCAAAACCTCTGTAAGATGAGCTACAGTTGGGATGAGCACATTCCTCAAAACTACCGGTTGCAGTGGGTTCGGTGGCTAGAAGATCTAAGAAGACTTAGCACTTTCAGTGTGCCGAGATGTTTTAAACCCAAAGAATTTGGACAGCTCACAAGTGCCCAACTACATAATTTCTCTGACGCCAGCGAGAATGGCTATGGCACAGTTTCATACTTGAGTCTGCAGAGTGATGATGAGAAGATCCATGTAACTTTTGTTCTAGGAAAGGCACGAGTTGCTCCTCTAAAGAATGTGACAATCCCAAGGATGGAACTAACAGCTGCTGTGCTGGCAGCGAGAGTTGACAGACTCCTGAAAGCAGAGTTGCAACTAGAGCTGGAAAACTCAATCTTCTGGACAGACAGCACAACAGTGTTAAAGTATATCAGGAACGAAACAAAGCGCTTTCACACCTTTGTTGCCAATAGGGTCTCTGCTATAAGAGAAGCCACAAACATCTCACAATGGAGGTACGTTGACACAAAACGGAACCCAGCTGATGAGGCCTCTCGTGGGGTGAAGTTGGAAGTTGAACACCTTCTCACTTGCAGCAGATGGATCCATGGCCCAGAGTTTCTTTCCAAGAGTGAAGAGGAATGGCCTCTTAACATCTTGGATTCAACTTCCATCAGCAGTGATGACCCAGAGGTTAGAGGAGAAGTTTCAGTTAATACTGTCATCATTAATGATGCACCAAATGCAACAAATAACATCTCTGATGAAGACCCACAGAATGCAGTAAATCAACTGATAACCCACTTCTCCTCGTGGAAAAGGCTTAAGATCTCAGTTGCGTGGTTTCTCCAGCTGAGAAAGACGTTGCAGTTGTTGAGTCAAAAGAGAAAAATAAATACAAGCTCCAGCAGTGGACTTGACCCAACTCAACAAAAGAACAAAGAGGAAGAAGACATGAAAAGATTCAGAACCACAATGGGTGGTCACGTCTTATTTCCTGAAGATATTGACGCGGCAGAAAGTGTCATCATTCAGTACTGCCAAATGGACAAGTATAGTGATGAAATCACTGCTTTGAAAAAGGGAACATCTGCAGTGAAGAAAAGCAGTCACATTTATAAACTTGATCCGGTGCTGAAACAAGGAATCTTGAGAGTGGGAGGGAGGCTTAGCAAAGGAGCAATGCCTGAAGACACAAAACATCCAGTCATTCTTGCTAAGGACCAACACATCACCACTCTAATCTTACGCCACATTCATGAACAGTTAGGACACTGTGGAAGAAATCACCTACTTTCCAGACTTCGTCGACAATACTGGATCACCAGAGCAAATGCTGCTGCTAGAAAGATCCTCTCTTCCTGTGTTGTCTGCAGACAATATAGGGGAAAGCTGGGTGAATAAAAGATGTCAGATTTGCCAAAAGAAAGATTGCAATCTGATCTTCCACCATTCACAAATGTGGGCATTGACTATTTCGGGCCGTTTGAAGTGAAGAGAGGCTGCAGCCTCATCAAACGCTATGGAGTTATCTTCACCTGCATGGCCAGTCGGGCAGTCCATCTGGAAGTGGCCTATTCATTGGACACCAGTTCTTGCATCAATGCAATATGCAGATTCATTTCCAGGCGAGGCCAAGTATCACACATCAAATCAGACAATGGAACCAACTTTGTTGGAGCAGAACGTGAGCTGAGAGAAGCTCTATCTCATTTGAACCATCAGAAAATTCAAAACTCACTGCTTCATTCTGGAGTGAAATGGAGTTTCAACACTCCAGCCGCATCCCATCATGGAGGAGTATGGGAAAGAGTCATTCGCATGGTCAGGAAAGTGCTGAACTCTATTCTTCATGAGCAACATTTGGATGATGAAGGACTACAAACACTCCTGTGCGAAGTGGAAGCCATATTGAACGACCGTCCCATTACAAAAACCTCAGAGGATCCAAATGATCTTCAACCCCTGACTCCAAATCACATTCTCTTGTTAAAAGGCAAACCTTCTCTATTCGATGCGCTCTGAAACTACGGGGCGGCCGAGGAAAAAAAATACACATGCGTTAATCGCGTTAACATAATTGGTGGCGTTAATTGTTTTTTTGTGTTAACGCGTTATTAACTTGACAGCCCTAATTTTAATATTTGTATATGAGGGTGCTGTGATACTACTGAATTGACCTGGGCATAGGCGGGGACTCAGCCAATTTCAGGGTACAGCCTACTATTTAGGGAGGACACAGGTGCACAGCATTAGGGATTGGGAATCACCAGAGGGAAGCCACACAGTTTTTCAACCGTGCGTGTTTTCGCTTATCGTTTGTTTTGAGTTCATTTTGGTTTATTTCTTTATCACAGTTAGTTGTTTAGTTATCAGTTAAACACCCGGCTCTTGTTTTGCTGTCATCAACATGCAATCCAAATAAACATCTTAAATGCATTCAAAGAGAAGACCTGATTTGCTGTCAACACCACGCGTCTGGAAAAGCTTCACACCATATCCCTCTCTGGCAAATATTTATTGTTGTTCGGTTGCCTTTACAATGCCTATTTGAAAATAAAATCTACGTATACACAAAATTACCCACAGAGAAGTATAGGAAGTCAATCTGTTGACTGTGAACCTTTGGAAAATAACTTAACTTTTGTTTCCTTTACCATTAACATTGGTTTTATTTGGGGGTTTCTTTACTAAACTTATCTGATTGCTTGTGTTTTTTAGACCCGTTTTAATAAATGTTAGCAATGTGGTAAAATGTTCTGATATCAGCAATCCACAATGGGAATCCACTTTTATTATTTAGACTAATGGAACTATGAAAATAGGTCCCAAGTTGTAAAAACCTAAAATGATGATTCACTTTGCATGCACCACAATTAAGAAGTTATAATCAGATAACATGTTGGCCACAATCACCAATTGTAGCTTAACAAGTGATACCATTTCATGCATAATAACTATATAAATATACACATTTAAAATAAATGCACAAATAGTTCTTGCTTTCACCCAGACCTGGAAGGTATTGTTATGAATGAAGTGGATTAGTATAGTTAATGTTGAAATTAAGTAACTTTATTCTTTTCATTTTGTGCCCTTTTTGTCTATTTTTTACATGTGTACATACTTGGGCCCCCTGGTGGCCTTGGGGTTAGGGCACAACATTAAATTGCTACGGCCCTGGTTCATATCCGGCCAGGGACATTTGCCTCATAACAATCCTCATTGCCTTCCCCTCATTTCCTGTCATTTCTCTACTGTCTGCTTTATCACACAGCGTACAAATGCCCTCTAAAAATATTGTGGACGTGTTGACGTTGAAGTTATGAGTTGGGTATTAATTATACGTTTCTAATCTCATCTCTAATACAGTATTTATCTCATTTCAGTTATGACTGGCTTTTATCTGAAAGATATAAACATGTGCTGAAACATTGATCCTTGGATTTATAAATAAGAAATGACAAGCATGTGTCCTGATTTTCTTTCCTTCCTTCAGACGTAAAAATGGTCAAATATCCCTTCTTTCTTGGCCCCCAATTTTACCTCATGCTTCTTTAGGAGTCCTAACAGTATATGAACTGTATAGATTATGGAACGTTTGCTCTACATGCATCTACAAGTACAACTCATGTTTGACAAGCCTTTTTCATCAGCCTAAACTAGAGCTCCCCCTCAGAAGCTCTGAGAGAAAAAGGGCTCACAGGGTGAAGACAGACACCCACTTGTTTCAGCCGAGGTTCTCGGGCCCCTAGCCCCGCGCTCGGGCTCAGATGTTTCTCCACTTTAATTACCCGTGTTCCCCACGATGGCCCAGTGGCGCATAAATATTTAAGGATGCTGATATTGAGATATATTAGGGAAGTGAAGTGGAGAACAGAAATAAGAAGCAGGAAAAGTTCTGGAGATTGTCAAGGTCGAGATTCACAGGTGAGTTTAGAGCATTACATTACATTACATTGCATTTAGCTGACGCTTTTATCCAATGCGACTTACAATAAGTGCGTTCGACCAACAAAATACAAACTTGAAGAAAACAGAATCATATAAGTACATCAGGTTTCATAGAGCAAAAACATTTCAAGTGCTACTCAACTGGCTTTAGATGAGCCAGCCCTTTAGTGCTTTGTTAATAGTTCTATCGCTCGAAGTGGAGTCGAAAGAGATGAGTTTTCAGTCTGCGCCGGAAGGTGTGAAAGCTATCTGCTGTCCTGATGTCAATGGGGAGCTCATTCCACCATTTTGGAGCCAGGATAGCAAACCCACGTGTTTTTGCTGATGGGAACTTGGGTCCCCTTCGCAGCGATGGTGTAGCGAGCCGTTTGGTTGATGCAGAGCGGAGTGCACGTGCTGGGGTGTACGGTTTAACCATGTCCCGGATGTAGGAAGGGCCAGATCCATTCGCAGCATGGTATGCAAGTACCAGTGTCTTGAAGTGGATTCTAGTAGTTATCGGAAGCCAGTGAAGGGAGCGGAGGAGCGGCGTGGTGTGGGAGAATTTAGGAAGGTTGAAGACCAGGCGAGCAGCTGCATTCTGGATGAGCTGCAGAGGTCGGATGGCACATGCAGGTAGACCAGCCAGGAGGGAGTTGCAGTAGTCTAGGCGTGAGATGACGAGAGCCTGGACCAGAACCTGCGTCGCTTTCTGGGTCAGCTGGGGACGCATCCTCCTGATGTTGTAAAGCGTGTATCTGCAGCAGCGGGTTGTAGCAGCGATGTTTGCAGTGAAGGACAGGGTGTTATCTAGGGTCACACCCAGATTCCTTGCAGTCTGAGTCAGGGAAACAACAGAGGTGCCAATGTTGATTGTTAGGTCAAGAGTGGGACAATCTTTTCCCGGAAGGAAAAGCAGTTCAGTCTTGTCAAGGTTGAGCTTGAGGTGATGATCAGACATCCACTGAGAGATGTCAGCTAGACAAGCAGAGATGCGTGCGACGACCTGGGTCTCTGAGCGGGGAAAGGACAGAATTAATTGGGTGTTGTCAGCGTAGCAGTGGTATGAAAAACCATGCGGGCTAATGACTGATCCGAGCGAGTTTGTGTACAAGGAGAAGAGGAGGGGACCAAGAACAGAGCCCTGAGGGACCCCTGTAGTTAATTGACAAGGGTCGGACTTGGACCCTCTCCAAGTAACCCTGTAGGTGCGGTCTTTGAGGTATGAGGTGAGGAGGGAAAGTGCAGAGCCTGAAACTCCAATAATAATAATAATAATATATTGGATTTATATAGCGCTTTTATAGTACCCAAAGACGCTTTACAATATGAGGGGGGGGGGGGGGGGTAGATAGACTGGGGCAGGTAGACAACAGACTAAGAAAAACAACAAAAACAACAAAACAAAACACAGTGGCAGTCAGGAGGAGGTCGAAAATGAGTGGGGGGGTGTTTTACGGATAGAGAGAGGTGAAAAGATGGGTTTTGAGGCGGGACTGGAACAGAGTGAGGGACTCGGACTCACGGAGGTATTGGGGGAGGGAGTTCCAGAGCTTTGGGGCGGCCACAGAGAAGGCTCTGTCTCCAAAGCTCCGGAGATTGCCAATGGGGGTGGAAAGCAGGCCGGCCGAGGTGGATCTGAGGGTCCGGGGAGGATGGTAGGGGATGAGAAGGTCAGTGAGGTACGGGGGGGCCAGATGGTGGAGGGCTTTATAGGTAAGGACCAGGAGTTTGTAGTTGATGCGGTGAGTAACGGGAAGCCAGTGTAGTTCTTTGACGACCGGGGTGATATGGTGCCATGATTTAGTGTGGGTGAGAAGTCTGGCGGCTGCGTTCTGAACACGCTGGAGTCTACTGAGGGAGGTGGAGCTGATGCCGTATAGGAGGGAGTTACAGTAGTCGAGGCGGGAGGAGATGAAGGCGTGAATGAGTCGCTCAGCTGCGGGGCGGGTGAGATAGGGACGGATTTTGGCAATGTTGCGGAGATGGAAAAATGAGATTTTGACAACTTGGCGGATGTGGGAGTCAAGGGAGAGGGTGGGATCGAATATAACCCCGAGGTTGCGTGCCTGGGTTGAGGGGGAAACAGGGGTGCCATCGATGGTCAGTGTGAGGTTGGGGGTTTTACTGAGGGTGGATTTGGAGCCGATGAGGAGGAGTTCAGTTTTATTGCTGTTGAGTTTAAGAAAGTTTTTTTGCATCCAGGATTTCAAGTCAGTCAGACAGGATTCAATGTGGGTGATGGGGGGGTTATGGAGGGATTTGGTGCTGAGGTAGATTTGAGTGTCATCGGCGTAGCAGTGGAAGTCCAGGTTGTAGTGGCGGAGAATCTGACCAAGGGGGAGGATGTAGATGATGAAGAGGAGGGGGCCGAGTACTGAGCCTTGGGGAACACCTTGGGTGACTGTAGCGGTGGCAGAGGAGTGATTATCGAGGGAGATGAAGTGGGATCTGTCGGAGAGATATGACTGGAGCCACCTGAGCGCAGTACCTTCGATACCGATGTCTTGGAGTCGGGTGAGCAGGATGTTGTGGCTCACGGTATCAAAGGCGCACTCAGGTCGAGGAGGATGAGGATGTTGAGGGAACCGGTGTCAGCAGAGGTGAGGAGGTCATTGAGGACCTTGACGAGTGCCGTTTCTGTGCTGTGATGGGGACGAAAACCAGACTGAAGGGGTTCGAAGAGGTGATTTGATTGAAGATGGCGGTGAAGTTGTTTGGAGATGATGCGTTCTATTGTTTTGGAGAGAAAGGGGAGGTTGGAGATGGGGCGGTAGTTACTGAGGGATGAGGGATCCAGACCGGGTTTTTTGAGGATGGGAGTGACAGCAGCAGTTTTAAAGGCAGAGGGAACGGTTCCTTGGGACAGGGAGGAGTTGAAGAGGTTGACAAGGTAGGGGCAGAGGACGGGGAGGCAGGACTTCAGTAGAGGGGTGGGAAGAGGGTCAAGGGAGCAGGTAGTGGGTTTGGAGGAGCTGATCAAATTGAGAATTTCAAAGGGGGAGACCAGAGTGAACTGGGAGAGGCGGCCGTGGGGAGGGGGAGTCGGGAGGTCAGGGGAGAAGGAGGGAGAGATTGGAGAAGCAGATAGGGAGTGATTAATGGCAGTGATTTTGTCCGAGAAAAACTGGAGGAATTAACTGCATAAGGTGGAAGTGGAGGAAGTGAGGGTGTCGGCACGGGGTTTGAGGAGCTTGTTGACGGTGGAGAAGAGGGGTCCTGGGGTTGCGGGAGGGGTCGGTGAAGATGTTGGAGAGGTAAGCTGATTTTGCGGCAGTGAGGGCATCTCTGTAGGTGGTGAGATGAAGTTTGTAGGATTGGTGGTGAACTGTGAGGGATGATTTTTTTTGTTAAGCGTTCAAGCTGACGGCCGGTTTGTTTCATTCTACGGAGTGCAGGGGTGAACCAGGGAGACGAGGTTGTAAAGGTGACAGTTTTCCTTTTGAGGGGGGCCAGGCTGTTGAGGGAGGTGAGAAGGGTGGAGTTGAGGTGATTGAGTAGGTCATCAGGTGTGCTGAGGTTCGAGTCCAGGGGGAGAGTAGAGGATAGCAGGTGGGATAGGTGCTGGGGATCGACAGAGCGTAGGTTACGGAAGGTGATGTTCCTGGAAGGGGGGGGGGGTAGCGGACAGGGGAGGTGATGGCGAACTGTATAAGTTTGTGGTCAGAGAGGGGAAAGGGGCAGGGGTGGAGGTCGAGTACTGGGAGGTTGGTGGAGCAGACAAGGTCAAGGATGTGTCCTTTATCATGGGTGGGGAAGGTGACATGTTGGGTAAGTGAGAAGTTGTCCAGAAGGGAGGAAAGTTCAGAGGCATGTTTGCAGGTGGGGGAGTCCATGTGGATGTTGAAGTCACCAAGGAGTAACAGACGTGGGGAGAGGGATGAAGCAATGATGAGGAGTTCAGTGAGATCAGAGAGGAAGGAGGGGTCCGGTTTGGGGGGCCGGTAGATGAGGATAACTGTTAGTGAGGGAGGGGCTTTGAAGGCGAGGAATTCAAAGGATGGTACTGAGGGGAGGGTGAGTTCTGTAATCCGGATGTTCTGGTTGTGGATGACAGCCAGCCCACCACCACGGCGTGAGGGGCGGGGTTTCGTGATGTAATTAAAACCAGGAGGTGATGTTTGGTTGAGGGAGAAGAAGTCGTTGGGTTGTTGCCAGGTTTCAGTGAGCAGAAGGAAGTCAATCGATTTGTCCAGAATTTGTTCGTGAAGGATGTGGGTTTTGTTGGTAAGTGACCGGATGTTGAGGAGGGCGAAGTTGGTCAGGTGGGGGATTGGAGGGGTGGTGGCAGGGTGGAGAGGTATGAGGTTATCCAGGTTAGCAACACGGGGGTGGGGAGGAGAAGGGGGGGTGGTGGTGGAGCAGAGGTGGGGGGCATGGTGGTAGGGAAAACTGGTTTGTTATGCGTATTGGGAGGCGGAGGGGAGTGGAATCCGCTCCGGGTATTCTGTGGAGCTGGGAATGTGGGGGAGCAGGTTGTGTTGGGAGGCGGAGGGGAGTGGAATCCGGTCCGGGTATTCCGTGCAGTGTAAGAGGAACAGTAGGAGGTGCGCTCTGATGACGCCTCAGGTGTGCGACAGTGTGTTGGGTAGAGCAGATGGATGGTATGGATTGTTGTCCGTGCTGAGAGTAAACGAAACTGCGACGAGTGCTTCGGTGGATGTAGCGGGGTCGACGGAGGAGATGTCTGATGTCTGATGACTGAGGTGGATAACGGGATGGAGGATTTATTAAGTGACAGAAGCTGTGAGACGGTGTATTTCAGCATGATGACAGGCGGAAAGGCTGGACGCAGTGGGTTAGCGGCGACCGCGGCTAGCTGCACAGAGGTAGATGATTCCCGTGGAGACGAGGAAAATCCACGACATGGGAGGAGAACGTGAACAGCGGGACGGAACAGATGCACCCCAGATACGAAGGCAGGAGGCAGAGAGAGTCCAAGGATGTTGTGTGCGATGGGGACAGACAGGAGGTAGGTGATGTAGCAGATAGCAAATAGCCACCCGGCACTTTGATGGGTGAGGGCAGCCAGTTACAGACAGCAGCAGAGGCAGAAGTCCAAAGTAACTTACAAAAAGTCCAAAGTAACTTACAAAATGATAGCTGGTGTGAAAGAGGGTAGCAGAGGCAGAAAAGCGGCGAACAATCAGCGCCAGCGTCCTTTCTCGTCATGCACATGTTCTTGGAGAGTGCGAAGGAGGATCTGATGGTTCACCGTGTCGAATGCAGCAGACAGGTCCAAAAGGATGATGACAGAGGAGAGGGATGCTGCTTTGGCAGTGTGCAGTTCCTCAGTGACAGCAAGGAGGGCAGTTTCTGTGGAGTGACCTGCCTTGAAACCAGACTGGTGCGGATCCAGAAGGTTGTTCTGATGGAGATAGCAGGAGAGTTGTCTAAAGACAGCGCGTTCAAGTGTTTTAGACAGGAACGGGAGGAGAGAGACAGGCCTGTAGTTTATAACATCTGACGGGTTGAGAGTGGGTTTCTTTAGGAGAGGGTTTACTCTTGCCTCCTTGAGACTGTTTGGAAAGTGACCAGAAGTTAGAGCAGGAAAGAAAACCAAAATTAACAACAAATAAGGAATTTATTGTAATTGATAAGGGCTGCTCTGCCCATTATTTTCTCTATGTGATTGTGAATTTAGTTTAAAAATGTCAGAAAATGGTTGTGAAAAATGGCCATAACAATTTCCTAAATCCATTTAAATTTGGTAATTCCTGCAGTGGCTCAGTCAGTAAGGGCTTGGACTGGGAGCCGTAGGGTTGCCGGTTAAAGTCCCCGAACAGACTTCAAATATGGATTGTGGACTGCTACTGGGAGAGGTCCCAGTTCGCCTCCTGGGCCCTGCCGTGGTGCCCTTGAGCAAAGCACCCCATTGCTCCCCGGGCACTGCTCCTAGCACTAGACTTCTAGTAATAAGATGGGTTAAAAGCAGAGAATGCATTTCACTGTGTGTGCTCTGCATGTGTGACCAGAGGGTTTCATCCCTCCGATTCTATTCTAATTAATTGACCAACAGTGAAAACATGAGAAATACAAAGAAAAGCAGGAAACCCTCAAAAAATTAAGAAAACCTAAACTTTGGTATTTCTTAGGTTAGAAACCAATAGTGAAATTCAATGTGGTGTAAAGTAGCTGTATTTTTCTTTAAAATGTAAGTGTTTGTATTTAACTTGAGAATGTAATTAATCTCTACAAAATAACAGGGAAACATTAAACAAAAAAAAATACTACAATACTAATACAATACAATAAGTTTTTACTTTTTTTAAACATAATTTTTTAGTGTAATATTTAGTGTGTATTTGTTAAATGTGACACATTTAGATTGTGGTTTAATTTAAGATTTAGAATAAAGAACTCGTATTAGTAATGGAGTATTTTTTGTTGCTGCTAAAGGATCTGAGTACTTCTAAATTACTGTAATGATTAGTTGTGTTTGAAAAAGGAATAGTTTGGAGAAATTGAGTAAATAAAAGTGTAGGACCAGTGTACCTTCTCTGCAGATGCAGGATCCGTCAATGTGTGAGCAGGAGATCTCGTTGTGACATGAGCAGGAGGAGGTGCAGTTTGTCCCGTAGAGGCCGGCGGGACAGCTGATGGAGCAGTCGTCACCCTACACACACACACACACACACACACACACACACACACACACACACACACACACACACACACACACACACACACACACACACACACACACACACACACACACACACACACACACACACACACACACACACACACACACACACACACACACACACACACACCACACACACACACACACACACACACACACACACACACACACACACACACACACACACACACACACACACACAGAAACTGATGAACATCTTCAAAATACATGTTTTAACCTCAGTACTTCAGTTTTTCTACTTTCCTGTGTCCACTTTGACAAATGTTCCATCCACAGCCTCCATTGGACTCCTTTGTTTACTTCTGTAACATAGCTACAGATGTTGCACTCAAACACAGTGTTTGTGTTTGGCTAAGGGGCGGGACAGCTCTTAGCAGTTGACCAATCACATCAGAGATGACTGGGCTCTGGTTTCAGACAGAGGGTGAAAAAAGGTGCTGCAGCACAGGCAGTATGAGACAAATAAAGAGCTTTTTGAACATTAAAGCATGGAGACATGTCCCAGTAGAGACACTAAATACTAATATGAAACCTGGAAATGAGCAGAATAGGGCCCTTTAAATAATGTATATCACTCATACCAAAGGCTTATTTAATTTTTAAATGATGCATTTAATTATTTTCAAGACTTTCACTTACGATTTGAATAAATGATGTAATATAGTATATCGAGAAATGAAGAAAGGAAGAAGGCATACAGAAAACAGTTAACCGAGTGTATTATCTTGAGCTTAATGGGTAAAACATTATCAACAGTAAGGAGACCATGTTCTCAGTAACAATACAAGTTAATTAGAGACATCTTAAAATAAAGTATGGACTTTCCATAAAATCGCTCCTGGTTTTTGAAAAGTCCGGATAAAAAGTGTGAAACATATGCTAGATCTTCAAAAGTTCCACATTGGAAACAAAAAGCAGTGTCCGTGGCATGTCTTTCTACCAACACAAACAGTCTTCTCTGTTATACTGTATATCATAGATGTGAAAATGACGTTGTGTCTGTCAGCTAAATAAATAAATATAAATACAGAGATGTTTTTTTCTTTGCCTCTTGAATTCTTCATGAGCCGTCCTGTGACTGAGCGCACAGGTTTTGGAGTTTTAGTAACAAGTTGACAGACAGCAAGCTCCCACTGCCTCTCTCCTGCAGCTTAGCTCCAGGGAAACAGGTTTTGCTCAGGGTTCACCTTTGAATTTATTATGAGCCCACGACTGCTTTGAATTTGATGGCGGAGATGCAGCAAACAAGCGCATGTATTATGGAGGAGGGACGCGATCATCACTGACTGCATTCCCTGCAGAGGAACATGATGTCTGTGCTTGTCCAATCAGCAGAGGACATGGTCTGAGACAGCTTGGCATTAGCAGGATGTCTAACCTTATTCAGCACGCTATGAAACAGGCTCCATGTAAACCTAGAGCTCCGGCATTGATCAGATTCTTCGACATGTAAACTGTGCTAATTAAAGCAGCCCGCTCACAACCTGCTGCCTTTAAATCGCTATTAATCTAATATTCACAAAGCCAGCCAAGTGTGCAAAGACAGGAGAAGAGAGAAGCCTTATTAAAATGTATATTAAAAAAAAAACAAGACTTTGTTAATAAATAATGTGTGTGGGCCCGATAACGCGTATCATCAGAATTTCAAAGGGGAAGTGATCTCTGGAATAATACATACATTTGGATCGATTGATGCTGATATTTATCGTGCATTTTTTATCTTCAAAGGGTTTGTTTGGAGCTTTATCAGTATTTCTTTCTCATATCAAATACTAAATCAGGACGAATAAATAAATAAACTGGTAGGTTTTTTTTGTTGCTAAAAACTGTATTCGGATTATTGTAATCACTTTAAATATCATATTCTTATAATAACAAGATGGCTAGATCCTCTACAAAAAACGACTAATACCACAATGTCGAAAAACAATTCTGATCCTCATTATGTTGAGTGGCATATTCTTTAAATAATGATTATTTATAGTATATATATAATAAATAATATAAATATATATATATATATTTATATATTATTATTTATAATATTTATATCATCTTATTTAATATTTCTGAAATATTTACATTATATTATATAATTGCGTTTCATTATTCATGCAATAATGTGTTCATCACAGAGCTATTTTGCTTAATCTATAATAATAATACTTCATGAATTATTCACTGATTTAGATGTAATGTGTTCTCAGATCTTAGAACAGCAAACTGCCTTGGATTCTTTTTAAATAAGTTGAAGATGTATTATTTTTATTTGACTTTTGATTTGGTTTCATTTTAGTGCTATCATTGTTAACGTTTTATTTGATTTGTGGTTTTCTGACCTAACTCTTTCTGATTTAGTTTGTAATACTTGTTTTCAAAATAAAACGTTTGATTTGTACTCATTGTCATTGTTTCTATGTATCTTATCTTGCTCCGTAAAGCACTTGCATGAAAGGTGCTATATATATTTGAGGTTTATTATTAATCCGCAGAGAAACTAACTTAGTGGAAACACTCAACAAAATAAAAATGTTTCTGAGTAAATGCATTTACAAGTAGTTACATCCCACAGCTGCTAGTATCCCTCTAACATCCTTTAGATAGTAATGGCAAACATAGAGACATCCATCTATCCTGAATATGTGGAGCAGAGGATGTGCTCTATGCAAAAACTACGCTGGTTAGTTAATCAAAATAGATGTTTTTCTTACAGTTCCTTTTTAGTTAGAGCACCATGCTATGCTGATGCAAAACAATCAGACTCTCCAAACGGCACAACCCTGTGGAATGACCTTTTAATGATCAGAATGTGACCAAACTAAAAAGAAAGCAGTACAAAGCTCTTATGGGCAGATTTCCACAGACGGCACTCAGACACCTGCGAGTGTGTTGGAGTTCACCGGAGGTCACTGGGACGCCCTGGTTATTGAGGGCATCCTCTCCGATACCTGGCTCAGAGCTCAGAGTCTTTGAATATTGTATCATATCTTTGCAACATTACAGCTACAATCAGAGTGAATAAAAAAAGCATATTCAGGGACTAAAGGATTCATTTTAAAGTTGGTAAATCAATTTATTAAGCCCACTGTACATAAAAGATGTATATGATACAAATATATATGTTGACAATGTCAGATAAGCCAATTTACCCATATTACCATATTAAGTTACAGTCAGTTTTCTGACATTTCAAAATATTAAGCTACGTCCGACATCACATCACCGACTTCACATCCACCAATTATGGTATTTGAAGAGCGTCTATCCCCAAATAGGTTCGCTTTTAACAAAAATATCCCCTTACCCACATGTTTTAGTTGCCTCACGTTCATGTGTGCATTGTGCGGATAGGGTTATGTTTTAGGTCCTAACCTAAAAAGAACGATTTATAGTTATGTGGTGTCAAGTCCTGTGGTGGCTCACTGTCAGAGAGTTCTTAAACAACACATAAATAAATACAAAGTTTGACTAAACATTTTACTTAATTTAGTTTTTCTCTAATAAAGAGTACACAATAAAGTTCTCTTGTGGAGTTTTTTGTGTTTCTTTAGCATTACTCACCAAATTAAATTGTGTCTATGTTTTTTCAAAAGTATTTAAAATCCTGCATTGTTGCATCTATGTTAACTACAACTAGATGACACATTGGTGGATTGTTTGCCACCATGGGGAGAACTGTATCCTGTGTGCGGAAACAATTAGGGACTGCAAATAACATTTCTGACAGTATCTAGATTACGTTTTGTTGATATTTGCAGGGTTTACATTTTCTGATTTAGAGACTTCAGATTTTTGGAGAAAGCTTTCTGTAATTCTTTCCTTTTTCCTGAAACCAACACAACAGTCTGTCAGGGTATACGACGCATCAGTAATGTTTTCTAGATTTCAAACCTTGGCTCAGAGCTGCACCGGTTTAAAGATATCGATCAAAGCTGTCCAAAGTGTTGACAATACCGGAAGAGATTCTGTTTAAAGTTGTCTTCCTGTCCTCACAGTGACACATGCGGCGAGTTATCAGCGCAGCATAAATTCCCTTCAAATCAATAACCCCTCAGATGAGAGCAACATCTATCTGCGTTTAGCTGCTATAAACCAAACGGACATTCAATAACAGCACACATCTCACTTCTATCTGCTGAAAATCCCTGATATTCTTAGTCCAATTATCAAAGTCCCTGTCATCTCCCTGCTCCTCCTAAAGGTGTCTGATCTCCGCTCAGTCACTGTGAGATCAGGGAGCGCAGCAGGAGGGCCGGCCACAGTGACACACACAGGCAGACGCCACACACACTGACATACACTGATACAAGTCTCTTTAATATTAACTCTAGCCTGGCCCAAGTCTAAAATTATTATTTGAACTTGCCTCCAATTAATTTAACATTTTACTTTGAACGTTTTTAACCTCAATATAGGTCGAGTATATTATGTATTCAAACTATATTGTGTATTTGAACTGAACTGTGGCCATCATGAAAACAACAACAAAAGCATTATAGTTAGTGTAAACCATTGTCCCATATTTCCATGTACAATAGAAATAATTGAGTAACACCCACACATTTCAAAACAAAATACCTATTTGAAATACTGAGTGTATCTGCTGGAAAAGCAATTATAAGGAAATGTCTTAAACTAGACATCAGTAGATGACGATATGATACTATAGATTATGTTTTTTTTCTTCGTTTCAGGCAGGGCCATGACTCAACAAGGCTAGTCATAGTCTAGATGTGTTGCAAACTAAAAGACAAACATATTGGCCTAAAAACAACCTCCTTGGAATAAGTGTGGACACAAGTGCAAATGAGACATTCGCCCAAAGTTACTTCAAAAGTTGGTCTCACAATGAAAGCTAAACAAGTCCACACACACACACACACACACACACACACACACACACACACACACACACACACACACACACACACACACACATGCCGAACATTGTTACAGAGATCTGGATAAAGTGACTCCCCTCTCACCTGCACTCGTATTACTGCTTACACACACAACATTGCCCTGACTTCCACGCCCTTTCCTTTAAGTTGACCTACATGATGGGGTTGCACCTGCAGCAGCTTTTCTCCATTACAAACCGTGTACTGTAAACCTGCAGAGTCAACCGCCCCTGATAAGTTAACCTCAGCATGTTTCAGAGCATGTTCTGCACCTGCTGCCGCAAAACATGTGCACATTATGTTCACATGATGGCTGGAACGAGCCTCAACTGAATCAGGCGCCATTTCTTTTTTATTAACAAAAGGATTTAAAACTTCGGGATGTATGACTCCAACAGTTTGACAGTGTGCTTATTCTCACATGCAGTCATGTTGCTTCAATCCTGAGACCCTGCAATCAATTTCGTTCCTCTTTTACCTTTTGATGTGCTTCGTTATGTACTGTGTAAGGCACATCATCATCATCATCATCACCATCATCACCATCATCATCGTCATCATCATCGTCGTCATCATCATCATCATTCCTATGTAAAAAGTAATATCTGTTCTTTGGAAGGATGTTATTTTATTTATAAGTCTTAAAGGGATTATTATACAATGTGTGAACTTTATTTTGTAGACGTTCAAAATATACATTTGAACCTTTAAGGGCTTTATGGGAAATCCTTTTGCTTGTTTCTCCCCATTTTCAACTGTGACATGTCTCCATGCTTTAATGTTCAAAAAGCTTTTTATTTTTCTCATACTGCCTGTGCTGCAGCACCTCTTCTCACCCTCTGTCTGAAACCAGAGCCCAGTCTGCTCTGATTGGTTAGCTGGCCGGCTCTGTTGTGATTGGTCAACTGCTTAGAGATGTCCCGTCCCTTAGCCTATCACATACAATATGTTGGAGCGCTAACCAACAGAAGAGTACGTGTTCCATAGTGATGTCACTGTAATTAAAGTAAACAACGGAGTCCAATGGAGGCGTTTGAGGCAGGGGAGAGAACTCCCAGGAAAGGGAGAACACCAAAAATCTTATTTTTTATCAGTTAACCAATGTCAACTCAAGGGATATGTTATAAAGAATATATATATATAATATTATTGAGGGACCTTCAATTATTACTTATTATTAAAAACGTATTTCAATTATATGTGAAACATAAACAAATCTAGACCTTTTTTTATTGCTTGAGGTGGATTTCTGTTTTAAACTGTTCATTTAGAAATGTAATGCAGTATTCAGGTGTGATGGAGACACATCCGTTTATTTTTATTTACTTGAATACTGTTTGAATGTTCTAAGGAAAAAGATAAAACATTTTTAACATTTCCTTGCCATTTGTTCTTTAGTGCCTGGTCTATATTTGCAGTGTACATATCTACATCTGCTGCAATGTAGACTGTGCATTAAAGGAGAGTATTCAGAAGCGATCTCATGAAACACCTGCATCTGGATGTTAATTCAAAGTGTAGAAGCAGATTAGAATGACTTAGCCAATTGGAAAGCTTTCCAGCATGAGATATAAATCAGCGGGGTCATGTTTGTGTTTGAGCACTTACTATATATCCCGGGGCACACATGCAAGCCCCGGCCACACCGTCACAGTCCGCTCCATTGGCACAGGCACACAGCTCTCGGCAGCCCTCGCCATAGTAACCTGACGGACAGGTGTCGTTACAGTAGAGTCCCGCCCATCCCGCTGCACAGGTGCACTCCCCCGACAGAGGGTGGCAGCTGAGAGGGAAAGAGGTTACAAGTTAGTCCTCTACATAGTGAAGTGAATATTTGAGTTTGCATGTAGGAAAAAAAAAGAAGCCATTTTTTAGCTCTTCCACATTCTGTTATACTACACATATTTTATTTTTTATATACATTTTTGAATGTTTGTATATTTATATCTCTTGTTAACATATCCTATTGTTTTTCTTTATTTTATTTTAAATAAGTTGTTATAATAGTTCTATATGTTCTCCTTTTGTATTACCTAAATCCTATTACTGTGTTTATAAATAAGTATTCTTATTATACTCCAAAGCAAATTCCTAACTCGGCAATAGACCTGATTCTGAAAGTTGTTGTCTTGTAATATATCTGGGAATTACATCGAATACCTTTTTTGGATGCAATTATAGGTCTTTCCAAAAAACAGCCGTTAACAATTATTTAATTTTTTAAAAAAAATATGTGAAATGCCTTTGGTAAACTATATAAAAGAACATGTTAATATTATTATTATTGTTAATTATTTGTATGTTTCACAATGCAACATCACACACATCTATTTAGAAAATCCTACTTTTAATTTAATTTGTAAGACATTTCAAATGTATTATTAATGACTTTAAATTCAATCCCTTTTGAGACTTTTTAACGATTTGCAGAACCCTAAATATGCTACTTCAGCTTCTTCCAAGACGTTTTTCCCCGCTGAAGAGGTTTTTTTTTGTAAACAACCAACCAAATAACCACAGAGGTCTTACTGTATATCTTGTAAAAAAAAATGGATCCTGCGAGTCGGGCTGCTGCTGGTTTTCACACTTATTTCCCTGATAATTAACATAAGATCCAGATGATCAATCCCTAGAATCCTTAATGCTGTTAACACACGTAATTAAAAAACTAAAAAGTCTATAAATGTGGCTTTAGATTTGGTTATAGAACTAGATAAAAAGTACATTTATGACAGCTTCAGGCTAACAACCACAATACTGACTCATTACGGGCACTTGAACAAGCAGTTCCTGTATTCCTTCTTTGTTTGAATACATACATTATAAAAGCACAGCAGCTTTCCTGCTTCCTTGACCAGCAGTTCAGTACCTGAGAGTGTTTGCAGTCTTGCAGGGGCAGTATTTGTCGCAGATGAGTCCATAGAGGCCCGGGGGACAGAAGCGGTCCTGGCAGCTGGGGCCCTTGAAGCCCTCGTTGCACAGGCAGGCCCCGTTGATGTGGTAGCACTTGGCTCCGTTCTGGCAGTCACACTTGTGGGCACACTGCGGCCCGTAGGTGCCGACTGGACACTCGTCCTGGCATCTGGGGGGTATACATATAATAAAGGGGGAGTGGTGAGGAGCGGTTTGAAGCATATGGAAGGTTGGTTTAAATGTGAGTGTTTCTGGGCAAACATGCCAAATGAGAATGACAAGCATAAAATAAAGGCCCAAGACATGTTTAGTTGATAAGTCATTTTTCATAGATTTTTTAATGCTGAATGACTTATTTTCCACAAAGTTATGAGCATGTCTTTGATCAACCCAAGATTTAAAGCAGTGCTTTTGCATGATCCCTTTGAGGAGCATCTCACTTTTAATGTCAAATAAATCAAGTTGTTGGTTTGTCCATTAACATGTTCTACATTCAAGGACAGCCATGGTGCTTTTTGTATTCAACTCTTTGTAATAAAGCAAAAAAGATTGCATATTATTAAGTTTGAATGCAGTACTTAAGAGTTGTGCTTCTGGTATTATGTTCGATACCAGAACAAGTGTTATTATAGGTATTACATACCGGTAATGGATTGGGCTTGTCAGTTAGAATGCTAATTTTGGAAGATATCTCCAAGACTCTTATTAAAAAAATTCAGCACTGTAGCCTCTTCTCTTGATAATACGTTCGTTCTAAAATTCTCTCCATTGTTTACACGTTGTACTTTTTCAAGACATTACCAATTCATAGAAGGATCGATCCTTCTCCCGCTGCTACCTGACAGGAAAACCTGAGAGGTATCATGCCACAGTGGCAGAGAGCTCTTCTTATTCCCCCACGTACTCTCACACCATCATAAGGTCAACAGGCTACCACATTATGCTGGGACCCCGAGTGGTCCTTATAATGAGTACCACTGAACACGCAGAACTGCATTGAACAGAAAATGTTGAAGTTGAAGCCGCACCTCTCGGCTTCATTCTCGACACGTCCACGAGTTGAAACCATTAAGAAATAGACAAATCACTCAATTAAACTGGCTCAGTGAGGAGTTCTGTATCGTGTCACGTTTAAATCATGCAGACTTCCTCAGGACTCTTATCTCGGCTAATTCCATTAGAACGTGGACGGGGCGGAGGAGAACTCAATCTAGGAATTATTCCGTGTAGGCTAATTCACCTGTCTGGGGCCTTAATGAATGGAGGTAATTTGGCTCAATTGAGACTAAAGATGGAGAGCGAGAGAAAGAGAGATAGAGAGAGTGGGAGGAGGCAGCGGTGACCAGAGGAGAGGTTGGACTGATTTATGAATTAGCATGGGTTAGTTCTTCCTTAAAATGATTGTTTTTCTCAGCAGTTTGCCTTTATCTGATTACTTACAGTAGAGACAGATAGAAGACACAATGAGAGAGCAAAGTGGACTAACATGCAACAAGGAATTGAACTTGTAATGCCCTTTAGCCTCCTAGATCAGGGACACACACAGGGTCAGGGTTAGAAGTTGACATTTTTGAAACACTGAGGTGAAGTGTCAAGAGTCCTCCACCAAAAACTGTGACAAGTTCACTAAATGTTTCGCTAAAATATACTGTTGGTCCATGTCATTGTTGGAAAAAAGGATACAGATCCTTAACGTAAAGTGCCCCTATTACGCTCATTTTAATATTTGTATATTTTGTGCGTCCACTGTAACATATTTAGATGCTTTAATTTGCATATTATACTACAGTAATACCAAACTGTTGATATTACATAATGTTCTGAAATGTTTTCTATCCCGGTGTTTTACTATTTGACTATATATGATGTTTTTTATTAATAATACTGCTGCATTAATGTGTATGTAGCATTTACTGCTGTAGCTTTGAAGCTGTCAATTACGAAAAATGTAACTTTAATGAGCTTACAAAAACATCCCTGTTTTTAGCTGGGTGTCGATGCACTTTCCAGCTGGTCCAAGAGGCTTTTTAAATAGTTTATTTAGCTTAAGAAGTAGGAGAATTAAGCTCAATCCAGCATGTATTGACTTAGGAGCTGACAAGCTACATTAGACAGGATCTACTCGACAAGGAGAAGATATGGTCTTCGATTGTCGTCGCTTCTAATAACGCTGACTATCGACTCGTTTAAACTATGTCCTTAGGACTTTCCTTCTGTGAAAAGAGGGTAATCGTGTGAAATGGTAATCATCACAAAAATGCACCTCGTCAGATAATTATATTCATACAGTTGGGAATGCAAAGATATGGGGCTTTTCTGGCGTTACCTTTTTGCTACTCTGAATTATATTTACCAAAGGTGCAAGATATTGATTTGTTTTGCTGTGCTAACAGAACCAACACACCAGTTGGTCTCTTCAAATCATTGTAATAGTTAGATTAAAAACGGTGTATTTAAGTTATAAGAGGCATGTTTAACCCAAATACTTTGAATTGTTTTTTACTGCGTATTTAACTTACCTATCTCTGAATATCCCGATGGGTAGCATTCATTCGCACAAGCACACCGTTATCTTTAGCAACTACCAACAGGCTAACTGATTGTCATGCCTTCATCCATAGATGACCGCTTGCTAAAGCAAATGTGATCCTGAAGATGTTATCTGATTTGATGGATTGTGTTGCAGTTTGTTTAAAAAAAAACAAATCGGTCAACTGTTTGGATGCATGGTGAAATTATAGTGGGTACCTTTATATAACTTTAATGCCAAATTCTGACACCAAAATGATTCCACACTGTGCAAACAACATGTTAGAATGCTGCATTTTATGTAAATACCAGCTATTACTAATTTAGTAAACCATGCAGTATTTAAAGAAGCACTCAGGCTTGGTAGAAACATCTCAAGTGCTGTCAAACTTTGCATTTTATACTCTACATAAATATTTAATACTAACATATTTACATTAACACCAACTGTAGCGCCTTATGGTTTTTATTAGTTTCCCCCTCTGTACTTACAGTTTATTATATATCCCGCTGTGAGCCCACATTCATCTTTCCTCCCCGGTGAATTCTATCAATATCTTTAGCTGCAACAAGCTAATTTCCCAGGAGGGGTCCAATAAAGTTTTCATACGATTGTATTAGTCCACTTTCCCACTGTACCTCTCTCCGATGTAGCCTGCAGTGCACTGACACTGACCGCTGATGTGGTCACACAGGCCTGCGTTACGACACGTGCACTCCTGAGAGCAGTTGATGCCGAACGATCCGAACGAACACGGCTGTGCACACACCGGACCCTGAGGAGGAAAAGGTGATGAGGATACAAAACCTAAGAGGAATAACTGTGTGAAAAAAACCTCATGTTAACATTGCTTGCTCAACACATTTGAGTAGCAGTGAATAAACCAAAGCCATGTTTTAGTTTTTTTGTGATCAAAATATAACAATTCTCATTTTTTCAGTGTTTACATTTGTTCTAACATTACTAGCCGTACAATAAATGTAACTAAATAGTCTTAACCAGACATGAAAAAGACATTCTGATTTATTTTTTAAGACTATCGAATATCTAAAGACAACCTCTGACCAAGTTTTCAGGATGACACATCATTTACTTACTGGAAATTCAAAATCATCTTTGTGTCATACCGTAATCTGTTATCTTTAACTGCTTATTATTGATATTTTCTTTCAGATAATTGAAGGACCAGCCTAGTTAAATGCCATTAATGAGGCTTTTCTTGCCATGGGTGTACATTCCACTTTTTGACGTAAAGAATGGATGCCCAAAATACAAACGTCATATTTTGGATTAATAAAATCCCCATTAGTTGAACTCAGATAAACATGCACATTAGCTGGTTTCTGTGCAGATGTCGTACCACCCATCCTGCGGGACAGGAGCACTCTCCGGTGACGTGATGGCACGCTCCCCCGTTCTGGCAGGGACAGCGCTGCTCACACAGGGAGCCGTGTTTACCTGGAGGGCAAGGCTCCTCACAGCTGGAGGGATACACAGAAGAAGTTCAAATGTAAAAATATATAACATTGAGTTTTCCAATCAAATAATGTATAGACATAAGAATCCCTCCCAATCATCCCTCATGACCAACAAGTAGAGTGTGGTAGGTAAGACTGTTGGATGCTGTTTGTACACATAGCATTCAGAGTGACAGGGTACAATTAATGAGACAAAAGCAACGAATCACAATAACAAAACATGTCAAGTTTCATGGCAGGAATGCAGCCGAAACACCTGCTTTATCCTGCTGTGGCCTGTGTGATATGGGAGTGTAGGAATAGCTCAGGCTCGCTCTGTCAAACTGACACACCGGAAGCATCGCACATCAGTCACTCTGCACAGATCAGAGGTGAGAGAAAGACAGGGGAAACACTGAAGCGCATACAACCAACATTGATGTAACAACTGGTTCTTCGTGACTTGGCATAGAGGGTGAAGAGTCCTGGTATCAGGGGCCAAGGTGCGTGACACAGTGATGGCATTTGAGCGACAATGGACTCCACACTGCTATTTGGCTCGCAGAAACATTTTAAACAAAAATGTCAAAAATATGAAGAAGAGGGCTGTAGGGTCTCTAGATAAAAAAAAAGCCACCAGACACGTCAAGTGGGTCAAAGATTATGATTGAGAGGGATTCTTTTTTTAATTAAAATGCTGCATATTACACAGTGGCGAGCCGTCAGGGCCCTCTAGGCCCTCTGTGAGGGCCTAAGATATTCTAAGAAATAATATTTGAAAACATTAAAAAATATGTTATATGCTTTTGTAGTTATATTTTTCATTAGTTTTACCAAAATAACTTGATTTAATTGTGTGTAAAATAATATTTCCTAAGAAATAAATCCTTCGAATCTGCCTGTTCAGTTTCTGTTGGAATGTGAAGAGTTAAATGCCGTCTTTGCGAGTTCTGTGAAGACGGGAGAGCTTGTTGGTCCCTCTGTACATTCACAGAGGGCCAGCTATAGTAACTCAATGAGAGAGTAATGTCAAATGACAGTACAATTGACCAATCATATCTTCCCTCTAAATGGGCGGGCTTTTTTTTCGCGGACTTTATGACAGGTTCCGCCTGCTGTGAGGTCTATGCAAGTGGTGCAGTGAGGCGTCCTAAAACCCGGAAGTAAGCTTCGCTCGGATTCCCTCGACAGAAAGCAGTGGGATATCTCCATAGGATTTTGGAAAATAGCTGGAAATAAGGTCTGTGGAAAACGAACCTGTTAGATAAATGCACGTTTTGTTCAGACGGATAATATCCACATGTCTACCCTACTTTTTTTATTATTATTATTATTATTATCGAATCATAAATCTAATCGATAGATTTATAACTAGCATAAGTTCGTTCATGATGGCACACTTCAGTGATAGTGATGACATCGTTGCGAAATTATTAACCGAGTCATTTTCAAGATTGAGTTACAATGATAAACTGGAGTGGCAAAGGATCAGCTGAATGACCCGCAAGTGCTTCATCCAAAAGGACAGGAGGATGGACTTTGTGTTTAAGTGATTTATCATCAAAGGTAGGCCTAAGTCATTTTCAATGCGGGCCGCCGTGCCGACTTCATGCATTTGTAATTGTTACTTGGCTGTGGGTGCCCTGTCATGATAGGTGTTTATATAAATGGTGTTGTTCTGTGTGGTAGAGGGTCGCTGTCATTGATGCGTTTTGCACCCCGGACCACTGTTTTGATATTCCGCTGTGACGTAATATCTCTTCTTTTTTTCGAGGGAAGGGGGGTCAGAGGGCCTAGGTATAAAAGTCACGGCTCACCACTGATATTACACCTATAATGTCAAAGACAGGAGAGAGATAAATACATCTGAACTGACAAGGTAAGATAATAACCAGAGATTAATAATAGAACAGATTTGATTGTAGTCATAATGCAAAAACATAAAAACAATACATTACTCCATTTACTGTGTCACTGTAATTAGCAAGTTATTAAGAGAACTCACAATTGACATAAAATGATTGTGTTTTCTAAACACTATTATT
The DNA here is from genome assembly GCF_902827115.2 of Pseudochaenichthys georgianus. Taxonomy (NCBI): domain Eukaryota; kingdom Metazoa; phylum Chordata; class Actinopteri; order Perciformes; family Channichthyidae; genus Pseudochaenichthys; species Pseudochaenichthys georgianus. Next base: position 15,487,226 of record NC_047505.1, read on the forward strand.
TCTTAATTTTACCTTTATAGTTTTTCTCAATAGCTTATTTTTTTATTGTGCTCTAAAACTGCAACAGCAGTGATCGCAACTTCAAATGCTTTCCTGTTTTTACTTTTTAATCATTTCAAGTCTTGTTCCGAAAGAAGAGAAAGTGTTTTTGCCCAATTACCGTGTCAGGGGTGTGGGCTTGAGGTCAGATGCACATGTGACATGAGTTCTTTATTAGCCATAATCAAGCAGTTATTGTAGCATTACTCTGCATTAACAAACTCTGGAACTGCAAGGCCATTCACTTGACTTTTTCTCTCAATAACCTCCTAATACGTATTGAGAGTCTATATAAACATGTCTATTTAAAGAGGTTCTCGTTTCTTCAAGGCTAAGAATGCACTGCCTAAAGTTGGTGAAACATTTTCAGCGGACACATTTATTTCGTGTGTTAAGGTTCACACAGATTTCCTATTTCTATTTTTTGAAGCCTGCATCTTAAAACTACACAGATTCATATGAAGAAGAGGTACTTTTAGAAAAGGGAAACGTTATTAACAGTCAAACTAATAGTGAATTTAAGTTATGAGGAAGATTTCACTCTGGAAGAGGGAACACTTTCTGAGTTAGACATGTTTAAACTTGGAGTTAATTGGACACTATTGAACACTTCAAAATAGACCATAGTTATTAAGTGTTTTTTTTAAATGTTATAATTAGAAAAACTGAAACGTTCTGCTGAAGGAAGATGATATTACTCTTTAGCATATCAAAAGGATATATATTTTAAAAGAAAAATACTGTTCATGTAATAAAACCTACTAATTTAGAATTGATGTTATGTATTTCATGACCTCAATCATAAGTTACCATTAGCAGAACATTTCGATTAGGTCTACCTTAATAATGCATCACACAAATGAACTAATACATCAAGCAGTCACATATTTATGACATGTTGCCTAATTTCAAAGTTCTTCAATACTTCATTAATTTAATTCTGCAAATCACTGCATCTGAAATAATGAAAAAGTCCTTGAACACATGGAGAATTCGGAGGGAAACACGACTACTCACAAGGCCCCGGTGTATCCGGGCGCGCAGAGGCACTCTCCCGTTTGATGGTGGCAGGTGGCGCCGTTGAGGCACTGGCACTCCTGCAGGCAGTCCTTGCCGTAGAGGTTGTGGTCGCACGTCTCCTCGCAGCGCCATCCCTGGAAGCCGTCGGTGCAGATGCAGGCTCCGGTGATCGGGTTACATCTGGCCCCGTTGCGGCACTGACAGCGGTTACTGCAGTGGGGCCCCCAGAAGTCACTTTCACAGCCTGGACAGAGAGGATCATGTGGGATGTAAAACTGTACGAGTCCAAAAGGAGGTCCATCTACAAATGAAGTAATCCACTTGAGAGTGTTGATGTGAGGTGGAGCGGTCAGGTGAGATAAGACAAAGAGAAAAGTGAGGACAGGACCCGTATTTATCACACTTTAAAGAATTACACTTAACAAATCTCTTGAAGATAACTTGGATTAAAAATGTTCTCAGCTGAAAGTGAGACAGACTCATTAATCAAGTGAGTCACTCCTACTTAAGAAACATTTTAAAGTAGATTGTAGACAAGACCATGGACTGCATTACGGAAGTGGACTTCCTCATTGGTTTCTGAATGTGGCATTCTGTGCGTCCCTGTTATGGTTTTTCGCGCCAGAGGTGATAATATTTATAAACAGGGACAGGGATGTTTTTAGTAACCGGAATGCCAGGTACAAAAGCATAGCTAATGCTAAGCTACCAGCTAACGTTAGTGTTTGGCGCTACAGTGCTTCCGTTCTGTTCTCCTTTGGAATGGGATACGCTGACCCATCATTTGCAAAATAAAAGGAGAAAATGCCCTAAATGATCCTGTAGGCAAGGAGAGACAAAATAACACAAACAAATGAGAAAAGACAAACTTCAGTCCATACGCCCCCAACCAAGTATTGGCCCCAATCTCCATGCCTACTGGAAATGAGAGGGTTGTAACCTACACTAAGGCACCTTGAGCCCTCCTTTGAGGAGAGCAGACGTGGTAAATCTGAAGACAGCCATAACTGTCAGCGAAAGGCGGCGGCCTGAAGGATCCTGATCTGCAGTTCCCGTAAAGCAAACGGTCATTAGTAAACTCTACAGAACATTGATGTTTTCCCAGCTGGTGTAAGATCTTTTCAAATCAGGAGATACCTTCCTGCAAGCAAGGCAGATAGACTGTATTTATATAGTGATTAAAAAAACTATATACACCGAAGCACAAAAATAGAGTTGAAGGAGACTCAGAGGTTTCAGCTCATCTGGTGCTTCGGAGGAAAGTAATCTATAGTCTTGGTGCAGCTGCAGTAGAAATCCTGTCTCTGATGTTGGTTGCTGGTGGAAAAAACATGTTCTTTAGTTTTAAACTTTTAAGTTTGGTTTCATTAAAACCGTAGCAGCACGAATGATGTGTATTTCACAAATCTTAATAAAATCATATCCAATTTCCGTCAACTATGCTGGCTTCGTCAAATCTTCTCTATACTATATATTTTAAACAAGACTTGTTGCTGAATTAGACAAACTAGTTATTTCACAACTTTTCAGCAAAAAAGGACCAAAGTTGTAACCCAACAAAGTGCATCATCTTTAGACCAACATTTTAAGAATAGCAATAGAAAAGTTGCACGGAAACAGAATGTTTTGATAAACCTTACTCAATTCCGCCAATGGGAATTCGTTTTTCGGGTTCGCAACCTCTACTTCTAACTTTCCCCCCGGGATTACAGCCATTCGTAAAGTTAAGCCCACCTGGCATAGCCCAGTTTATCTGCACCACAGAGGTTGATGGAAGCATGCCTAATACTCTTTATCTTTTGCGACATCTGATTGGAAACGTCAATAGTTTACATCTTCATATCTTGACTTTAAAGTCGAATGTTCTGTTCTTGATGCAGTAAATATGTCATGTCTGGCCCTTTAATTGAAAATGTTTGCAGCATGTCAATCAGTGTATATATATAAATTACATTTTTGTAAAGTAACCGTGTTTGACAGTTCTGTAAGTCTCAGGAACCATCAATCACACATTTATAGCAACATTTAGCAGTGACTGGTTAAGCTGCGCAGAGTTGCTGTTGATTTCTCTTTTTCATTCAATTACCATTTAGTAATTCTTCATGTCAACAACCGACTAAAACACGATGAATCCCTTAACATAGTGTTAGCCTGAAAAAACTGTATGTGTCCTTATACCCATATTGAAACTATTATGATGTCTCTATGCCTGAAGATTTGTTACCCCATCTTCGAGTCTGGCAGTTTAGCTATAAGCACTATTGCCTTGTGACGTCGTCGTACAAATCAGTTCATTTGAAGGCCTCAAATATTTGCCGTATCCTGAAATCTACATGTTTTGAATCTGGAAGGAAGTGATGACAAGATATCCTTTCTTCTTCTCCGTCCTTTTAATGACACTGATGAGTAGATGCTCATAATCTGTCTTCAGAAAAATACATCACAGGTCTTTAGGTGGACAAATCGCCGGTATAAATCAGAACCCGGAGACATGCGATGAAAACAAGTACAAAAGACGAGACATTTTTATTGTGTATTACATCATCTTAAGAGAACATCAATCTAAGCGCTATTAGCTTTTGTTATGTGCTCACAGGGTGAACTGCACTCTCCAGAAGGGAAGTGAAGTACCCAGTGGCTGATGGCCAAGAGCTCTGAATGAACGGCTTTGAAAACCCCTGAAAAGACCCTGACCAAAGCTGTCCAGACTTAGTGGACTTTCTCTCCTGAAATGTGGGTGGTACTCTAACAGATATGTTAGTGTTAAATGTTTCATCAGTACTGTGGTGGACGGTACTCACCCTCGCTCCTTCTCAATCTTCCTCTAATGTACCCTCTCTCGCCCCTATCTTCCTTCCTCTCCTCCTCCTGCCTCTCTCTCAAAGAGGGGACTTCTCTTTATTTCTCCTCACTAGTGAGCCAGCATCGTCAAATCCTTTATCCTCTCACAGCCTCAATTATTCAGCAGCAAAGAGTCCAAATCAAGTGACTAATGACTTTGATCAAGAGTAGCTCGCTGGCACTAAGCAGAACTTTCTGCACTAAACCAAAGAGCTGCATGATATACTTTGGCATGGGTTTACTCTTTGAGGAATATCTCCAGGTTTGTATTTGGTGTTGTCACTCTTTGCCAATAATAAAAATGTACTGCTGAAGCGCCACCAATCAGATAACAGCTGTACAGTATGTAGTGTCCCAAGCTAGCAGGGGAAGTAACCATAGAAACGAAACTGAACTGGCTGTCTGCATATCATGTGAACGCAGAAAGAAATATTTTATACCACCCTCATATATTAGGAGTTTGTATTTAATCTAATTTGTTAAATCATAGATGAGTTAGCCTTGCAGAGCAAAAGGACCAGATGCAGAGCCTCATTTATTAAAACATTGCTTTTTTTTATTCATATATAACAAAAAAGTACAAGTTGTGTTTATTGGGACTTAAATGGATAGAACTTACAGAACCCACCGTAAGTCCTCCAACTTTTTAGTTAATTGAGGAATACCCAAGCTGTTAATATTTAATATAAATTTGCTCTTGTAACCTACACGTACAGTAAGGTGATTTACATTAGTAATAATAATAATGCATTACATTTTTTATTAGGTGCTCAAAGAGTTTTCCACACATTACACATATTAGACATGTAAGAGTCATTACTGCGGACATTACCCACAGGAGCAAATGCGGGTAAAGTGTATTGCACAACGGCCTGACGCAGTGGCGGCCGAGGCGGGATTCGAACTGGAGTTCACCAACGCCCCTTGACCAACGCTCTAACCACTGCGCCAAAACCACCCCACCCCTTAAGAGTGAAAAGGAAAATGTGTAGCCTTTTGAGTCAAACCTCTACAATACTTGTTTTAAAATCTTAAGAGGAAGCTGGGCAGAGGTACCATAAAAATTACTTTTGAAAGTTAAAGTCAAACGCAATTTAAGGTTGAATAGGAATATAAACGATTATATCACTGCATGTAAAAGGAAGCCTAGAATTATTGCAAAAAACAAAAATCAATATAATATAATGTGGCAGCAGGGGCGGGTAGTTGAAGGATTTTAAAATGGTTATTAACTTATTATAGACCTAAAGAATGTTTTTTTTCATATTTTGTAATAGCAAAAACTCTAAACACACTCCCCTATAAAAGTACAGGCTTCACAACAGAAAAGCTGTTAACGCAGCAATTAGTATTTCCAAAAATAAAATCCATTAATGCCTGTACTCTTCGCACTTACAGCACATACTGAAATATTGATGTATAAAACTTCCTTTTTAATTCAGGGGCTAATTGGAAGATCCAAACACAGACCACCCTCCTACGCAGATGAAAAATAAAATGTTATGTGGCTCCTTTCATTTTTCTTTCATAAAATATCAAACCTCACTTTCATTCTGCAATTACTGACCATCATTTAACATGAGAGGCTTTTTGTATAGCCTCAACTGGAGGAACAGGGTGGGGGGGACAACTTTCTGTTTTTAAAGAATAAAAAAAGTACTTCATAATGAGTCAAAACAAGAACCACACTTTTGCTTCATGACTCGTTTCCACTAGTCCATCGATTGATGTGGCATCCTGCTTAAGCGAACATCTGTCAACCATCTTACACCACTTACAGCCTGCGTTGAATCAGCGTGTACTGTGTAGCCAATTGAAATGTATTTCCATTGAACATTGCTGTAAGAACTATAATGACCAATTAATGACTTTAGTTTGAATTACAGTATTTTATTTCATGTCTTTGGTAAATGGATAGATAATATAATAATAATATATAATTCCACTTTACATTGGGCCTTTGTTAAGTATCACAGTAATAACTTTCAATTTATTTTCTTCTATAATGATTTAAATTATTGGCTTTATAATCTACTTCCACTAATCACTTAAAGGTCACATACAGTATCATGCTATTTGTAGGCAATAGCATACAGTAGGTCTCAGATATATACAAATATATAGAAAAGATGTCTATGAAGTGTTTTGCTCAAAATACCCATGCCTCATATCCCTCTATTTCACTTCCTGCTGATTCGGGGTATAAAGCTTTAAAGAAAGAAAGAAAGAGTGGGCGGAGCTTATGCCTGCTCATGCGGGAGAATTCTACCGGTAGATACTGCCGTAATGAAACACCATATCATGTTCAAAACCACATCAAGGATTATTTCTGAAACAGTATGGAGCTCAAATGCTTTTTCTCTTGCAGGTTTTACCACAAGGTGAGTTCCTTTTTTTATCCTGATTTTTTTGAGTGTTAGCGATGCTTGCTAATGTAAACAAAGACCATATTACATCCTAAACATGGCCCTACGTTCTGATAGGGCCATGGGCGTAAAGCCAGCCCACATTTCCGATATTACGTCATGACCGCAGCAAATCTGGATCAGCTCCGCTTTACCCCCGTTTTTAGAGATTTGGGTATGGAGGAAAAGAGAGAGGGTTTTATTTTCTCACGCTGCGTGAGTTCCCTGACACACTGGGGACACATATTTATGTATAAAAGACATCAAAAAGTGCATTTTGCATGATAGGTCCCCTTTAATGGCCTGAAATATAATAGGAGGCGGATAAAGGAAGTCAGACAGGCCTACTTTAAGCCTAATTGTATTGATTCACAATATGAATTCATGATAGGTCAGGGGTGGCCAACCAGTCAGAGGTTAAGAGCCACATTTGTTCTATGTTACTGCAAAGAGCCACATCAAACACACAGTCACTGATAATACGCTTGTTTCAGTTTTTTCTGGAGACAAGATTTCAACGTCACTGATGCATTTTTGTGGCATTGGGATATATATTGTTTTAATCCTCTGGAGCAGAGAGAGGAGCTGTGAATTATTGATTAATGCATCAGTGTTTCTTAGGGTCAAAAACACTAAACTCACAACTTAAAATGAAAGCGTTTAGTTTATTTAATAAAAGAGCACATGTTCAATGTGAAAAGTGACAGTAGTTATAGATTATTTGCAATTTGGTGCTATATATATATATATATATATATATATATATATATATATATTTAAAAACAAATTCTATATTTTTTTTTAAACACCTTGAATTTCAGGGGGGGCGCGGGGCTCCGTTGGCAGGGCGCGGGGCTCCGTTGGCGGGGCGCGGGGCTCCGTTGGCGGGGCGCAGCGCCCCTCCAAGACAATGGTAGGGGAAACACTGGATAGTGTTTAATCAACGATAGGTTTCCCCCCCCTCAAAGGTGATTGGTTCACTGCATCGCAGGTATTATTGTGATTGGCTCTTGGGCCACATCAAAATTAGACGCCTGTCATCCTCTCATACTGACACCACACATACACACGTAGGGAGAGCCGGGACGAAAGTAACACGGGACGAAAGTAACACGGGACGAAAGTAACACGGGACGAAAGTAACGGAGCAATTTTATCCGAGCCCAAACAACTTTGAACGGCCAAATTACGTCAGAATTATCAGCATTCAATACTTAACAGACCTACTAAATATCAGGTTTAACTGTCAGGAGTAGTGTTGTCACGGTACCAACATTTTGGTTTCGATACCAAGTCAAGAATTGCGATTCCGATTCTTTTTCAATACTTTTCTTAAAAAAAGGGAAACAGTCTTAAATGTAATTATTAAACAATGAGAACAATAAATAAATGACAAGAATTCGCATTAAATACAATTAATATATTTCTCACAGACAGGCCTCGTGGTGTCCTAGACTTGCCCTCACTGTCAGAGATATAGCTAAAATACTTCCATATTTAGCTTCTGGCGTCTTTTTTGTCAACAAGCCGAGGCGCAGCGGCAGTTGCACTCCCACTTGCAGCCATGCTTCTTACCATAGGTAATTGTTGCATATATTTGAAGTAGTTCAACCAATTTGTTTAGTTTAGAAGTGCAATACTACTACAAGTCACATTGGCAGTTCTTTATACACTCGGCATAATGGGGTCATAATACATTCAGTGCAAACTACATTATACCAGCCGTATCCTGTAGAGAAATTCATTTTTCAAGCAAAACCAAAGGACATGATATGATTATGCGCTTATATAAAACTTTCATAGAGTTATATTCTACCATTGTGTTGTATTGCATGGTGTTGTAAAGGCTTGAGAAGTGCCTTAAGGTAATGTGTGGACACTTGCTGTGCATGGCTGATTGATGTCGTCATTAAATCCTCTGCTGCACCTACTTTAAATGCTGTTCTCTCGTCTCTCCAGCCATTCGTAAGAATACAAACAATCCTTAAGGGTTTCACTATACCACTTTTTCATGACACAGGCAGAAGTTATGCAAATATAATAATCATTCATTAGTCATTACCAGGTGGGACTGAGGTGGTTGAGTTGTGTTGCTTTCACAAAAGTGCCATGTGGCAAAAATATGTCAACGTGAATGTCTAGGGCTGTGATCACTTGAGTGTACAGGGATCTGTCTTCTTTAACTCTTATTCAGCCATTCAGTGTAGTATTAGCAGAGGAAGTACATTTCCTCTACCTGGTTATAAACCAATTTTGGAAGGCATTATTGTACTTTTTACTTCACTACATTTATTTGACATTATTTAGAAAATAAACGTATTGACATATAATTCTATGTTAACATATCCAGCAAACGCAAACAAGGTAATTAAAGGAGCAATATAATGTTTTATAAGGTTTACCAATCAAAACAGAACAGGGTAGCTAACCAATCAGAGCAGACTGGGCTCTAGTTTCAGACAGAGGGTGTGAGTATGAGAAAAAGAAATAGTTTTTTGAACATTAAAGCATGGAGACATGTTTTTCCACTAGAGGCATGCAAAATACAAATATGAAACCTGAAAATGAGCATAATAGGGCCCCATTAAAATGTGTTCCACCTCTATCAGCTGTGATGAACACATTAATCCTATAATCCATTTATTTAGGCTATTATACTCTGAAATGGGCCATTAAACAAAAGCGTACATTTACTTTTGGTAAATTGTGATACTTTAACTTGAGTAAGATTTTGAATGCAGGGCTTTTATTGTAACAGTTTCATTTTTATTTCTAATTGCTGCTTTTTCTTCAATATGTTTTCTTCTTCCACAACTAATCCTTAACATCAGCATTTAGAAATGTAAAATGATGTGAACATGCATACCAGTGCAGCCAGTACTTTGTTGCACAAATACCATATTTGAATACTGAGCTACAACGGAGTAGGGGGCAAGACTGTTCACACTATTTCTACTTGCATACAAACTTTTTTAAACTTCTTGCACAAACACAAAGCCGAGAACGAGTCTGCTGTTCCATACAAAACCTCTCCAGTGTTAAATTGGTATCGAAAACATCCTCTTCCACCTGCCCTTAGCAACCACAGACATCTGCATGAGTGTTTTACATGAATGAAACCCAGTCACAGGGTGGGCCATAAGGTTATACTAATTACATGGTGTGAAATAAAAAAAAAGAACAAATAAGCTATTCACTATTCTATTCACACACACCGGAGAGAAAAAGAACATCTGCAATGTGCTCTTGACTGCTTTATTTATCGGCTGATTGAATCAGAATTATTGTGTCGGACAAGAGAAAACACAAAGGGGAACATCGATTGTTGACTTTTAAAGACACACTAGAGGGCATTTCACACACACAAAAAAAGGGTTATTTGGAAGAATCAAAGTAAATCTGGGCACAGATATTATTGAACTTCTCATCCTATAAAACGAGATTTACAATCAGATCTTCTGTTCCCTACATGATGAGAAAATTGTTTTCCCATAAAGAGGATGCACGCGCCCCGGTGGGAGGGTGATGGATGAGCAGCCTGCCGGGACGGGACCGATGGGGGAATACCCTGCCAATAAGTGAGGCGGAGGGATAGTGCTGAGTGGCCGAAAACACAGCAGCACTCTGACTGCCACCGGGCCATCTGTTGATCTATGGAGCACCACCCACACTCATTTGTCTTGGTTCTGCCCCGCTGATCACTCAGTGGGTTGGTGGGGGGCCTGACTGTGAGCTACAGTGTGGTATTAGTGGATCATCTTTAGTTCAGTAGATGCAAAATTGTTGTTAGCAATAACCAATGGGTTCAGAGATTGCATTTCAATAAACATGCCCCGCCTTTTTTGCTTTTGACCAAACTGTTAACTTGCATACAACCAAAGACCACATACAACTGAATATTACTCAGACAACAAACATAAACAAAATCACTTCTGCTACCAAAATCTTGTCAAACAAATCATATGACATTTTGTGCTTCATGCATTGCTGCAGACAGAGAAAAGGTCTCGTATACTCTGAACTTAGAGCCGCTAAATGGTTTGTTGTAGGGATGAATAAATGATTATAAAGCTGTTCTGTCTGTCATCAAGCTCCCCTCCAACATTTCAGTCAAGATGCTGGATCAATGCGGCTGTCAGCCAATGAACGCCTTCTCAGCTGCACTCACAGCTTTTGTTGTGCAAAAGCCAAAGTACTATCCATTCAGTACACACTCACACACAGCCTCTAGCTTAATTCATTCATTTTTAATTCAATGCCATATTTGTCAAAAACCTATGGAACCGGGCAAGAAAAACAATCTGCAGGATACTTGTTTTTCATGCCTTCGACGACACCTTTGGTGATAAGCAGCCCCCGCTTTGGTGTTTTGCATTTACTGCAGACGCTGGCTCAATATAATCTATTATTAAATACTACGGTCTTATTTTTATCCCAAACAAATTGCTATTTCCATAAAAACAAAGACGATAACTTCCTATAGCAAAAAAAAAAAAGAGAGCTGAAAAGCAAAGATTGTTTTTCTAAAGAATCTATCGGTGGACCATTATTGTATCTGTGCTGGCTACAAAATGAGTTTTATTCATATGAAAAAAAGATTTGAGGTGCTGCAAATCACACCCAGACTGCTTTTAACTCAAATGTCCCGAAGGCTCATTTAGAAAGGTCAACAGCGGAGAAGAGTCGCGCCTCTGGAAAGCGTACAGTCATGAGCCAGGAGTACATTTATATTTCCAACAGCTCCCGGGTATTGCCCAGCAATGCACCACTTTATTTAATGCCACACTGCTTGCATGAGTAAAACTATTTCCATCAGCACACTGTTAGACAGCCACTGTGCACATTCCCCTGACAAATGAGTAAACAATACTTTATAAAAGCAGCATTGTAGGTGGCTGCTTTTCTTCAGAAAGCCAGTCTCACCTCCAAAGGAACTGATAAAAGTCGCCTATAACGGGACTCTAGATGTTTGTGAATTGCTTTGGAACGCCCTGTCAGGAGATAACTATGTCAAGGTAAACTGAGTTATTAGGAAACGGCTGACCGATATACAAACACGCACGCTTGTGTTTAATTCAGAGCCATTGATTTCCTATTTCCAATTAATAATTGTAATTAGTGGCAGCATAGTTCAGGCTGCACGGGACGCGGATCAATGAGGGGGAGGGCGATGTTGGAGGACAGGCCAGATGGATGACACCATTTACTGCTCGAAGGCCAAGTGTCAGTTTACTCTGACACTGGCTGCATCTGCTTGTGCGTTCAGGTGATTGAGTTTTTACAGATTTTCCTTTAAAGAAGCGAGTTTCATGTCGAGATAATAAGCTAAGAAAGTCAAACCTGTGTTAATCAATACATGAACAAAACAGTCATTTCAAGACCTTTAGATAAACCAATTAGATCATCAGTAATTCAGGTTCAGGTTTTGTATTCATAGCTGTAGGTAGATTTGGTTTGAAGTAAAGCAACTAGAAGTGCACATTGTGAAACATGTTTTAAACAAGACAGGCAAGAGAAAGAAACTAAAGCTGTGTCTGCTAAAGCTAGAAACTAACCAATCCATTTCTAATTTCAAGAACCATCCGCCCTTCTGTCTGTTCGTCCAACCCACCAACCAGTGGCAGGGCAATACATGTAAGTCTTAACTGCTTCTTAGCTATCTTTTTCCATATTGTTTTTAAATTCTATATAATTTCTTTCATTAGCAGTCGTCAACAACTTAGCCGTAGAGTGATGAATGAGATGTGGCAACATTTAACTTGATAGCTAATGTTGGACTCGTTCAGGCGTAGTATGGGTTGCTTTCTTGTGTGGTAATTGCCTTTTAATGATCTCCCTTTATGCAAACGTGGGGCATACATTTGAGTTCAGGTCTAATGGCCCTTGGCAGGTGGCTGTCCTCCCACCGACACGCTGAAAAATATAAAGAGGTGAGAGGTGAACATCAGGCAGCTGATGGCGCCATTTGGCCGAGGACGGAGGTCAACCATCATCGTAGCGCGTTACAGCGGATACCGATAAGGTGGCTATCTTTCTTGTCTTCATCTAACTGAGTAAAGACAATAAAGAACAGTCCCATCTTCTACTTACTTTAGATTGTTGAGATACTTGGACATAATAATTGTAAACCGAATAGAGTGCTACAGTAGAGCAGTGACCTGTTTGATACAGCGAGATAATCTTCACAAATAAAAAACACTATGACTTTTGAAGCGGAAATGCATTCACCAGGACAAAAAGCTAACATTGGACTATGAACGAACAACGCAACAGTCATGACATTACCTTTAGTATTTACTGACATATTCTAAGCAAAACAAGGAACCATTTCCTGGTTTTAGGACTGATTCCTGCAGCACCATACTGAGGTATTACTGTAACACAAGTTGATATGGGGAACGTGTCATCACACAACAGAAATTCACAAAGGCTGCCAACAGCATCTCAGGGCACTCTCAGACACACCCCACCTTCTGCTCCCCCCGTACATGAGCATCAAAGAACCCATCCTCCTCTGCTGTTCCTCATGCTCCTTCACCCTGCTCACTGTCTCCTAAAAACTTAAAATAATGCTTGCTGCCACCAAAATCAATGGTCTCGCACTCCCACAACCCTCACACTCACCATAGCACAGGACCCCAGCCTCCCCATTAACTCACGCTTTACTGTGTGTTGTAGAAAATTATCTATGGGTTTGTCTTGAATTACAACACTGCCATTAGTGTAAGATTATTCGGTCTTCAGAAGTTGTTTCCAGAAGGGAAATTATGAAAGGTCTTCAAATCTCCAAAACAAACGGACCCGGTGATGATAAACTAGTTAAAACACTAAAGAGGCATGTTTTACAAGTGTTTCTCCATTGTGGTTCAGCAGACATAGAAGATGCAAGTTAACCTGATAGACCCCAAGCCTGATTTTCAGGTCTCAGGCTCGAAAATGACATTCCCAGAACAAATGACCATATCTTCCCTTCTAAAAGGGAAACATTAATAATCTTTTTTCTCAAAGTAATGATAAACCTGTGAGTTGGATGTAGAAAAGTCAGAATCAATATAGATGTTTTTTATTTTAAAGAAAAATCAGATTGAACATAGTAAAAAACTGTAAATTATAGTGTCTGTCCAAAAATCCTTTTTTTTACTAATAGTGAAAACTACCCTTGGATGATGGTAAGGTAGACTACAAGCTTTAGGAATCCAAAGTACAACATTTAATAAGTACTCTGCATCAAGACTGATGCAAAACAAGTGACATTTGACCTTTTTAGAGAGGTTTAGCAAAAAAACTCCACCTTTGAGGTGATTTGGGTGGAAATGGGCGTTTTACCGTTTCTCTGGAACCCATTGGTCGATTTTGGTGATTGACATCTCTTTCTGACCGTTAGAGCCAATATAATCGAAGGGGAATTTCCACATACACACACACACAGGTTAACAAAAAAAGGTGGGGGCTTTGCGCATGCAGCATACATGCCAACCTTTCCAAATCCAAAAGAGGTAGGTTTGCTCGTGGCAAATGTGCACGCCCAAATTAGGTAATCAGAAGAAATGGAACCCCAGTAATTACATATACAAACCATGTATTTAACATATATTGCATAATTTTATGTATTTTTCAGAAAAAGTGGTAGTTTGGTAAACAGTGACATCAACGACATGTTTGGTCTGCAAAATGTCCAAAAGTAAAAGAATGGGAGATAAATATCCCAAAAGTCTCCACATTTTATTATATATTTTGTGTGTCTGGTCCTCTTTCAGTTGAGACAGTGTATGAAGGATGTGGATGTAGGAAAGCCAGAACTCTTGTGTGAACATTGGATAAAGCCAGGTTCATATTCTTGTTTCATGTTGTTGACATAATAGTCAAAGGTTTGCAAAGAGCGATATATCTTTGTGTTGCGCCATTAATCAGAAAATACTGCATTAAAAAAGTCATTTCCTTCATGTTTTTACAGTGTGATATAAATAATGTACAGGCTTTCAGATTACTGTAGTTAAAAAAAACAGAGACATTAACGACATGTTTGCTGTTGATATTGTCCAAAAAGGTGAAAGAATGGGAGATAAATATCCCAAAATCTCAAGATTCTATTATATTTTGTATGTGTTTGTGGTCCTCTTTCAGTTGAGACACTGTAGGATGCTTCCGGAAAAGACCAAACACTGGATGTCTTTCAGTCGCCAACATGTGTTTTCGAGACACTGATATTAACGGGGAAACCCTGCAGGACTCAAATGCCTCGTCTCTCTGTTCCCCTAAACTCATTTGGGAGTGATGAGTGATTATTATCAGTCCCGGGGGACTGCGGCAGGCTGGCTTGACTGTGTTTTCCGAAGTGGAGGCTGGCTTGACGCTGCCCTTCCATGTTGTTTCTCTTTCAGAAGCACAGAGGACTGTTTGTATGATGGGATCACAGACGCGCTGCAATCGGTTTCCACTGAAAGTTGAGTCCAGTGTCTATGGAGTGTCCTTTTTATTTTTTATAATTTGGGAAGATTGAAATTCGGTAGGGAAAGCCAGCTAAATCGGTAGGCGATAGAAACATGTCAAAAGCGGTAGACTACCGCCCAAATCGGTAGGGTTGGCAGGTATGATGCAGGTTTGCATCAGAGCGAACCATATATCTCGCTCCGACATCTGGAAACGGAAAAGCAGGTTTATTGCTTATGGATTATCAGAAATTATTTCAAAGGGACACAGACACATTGGATTAACCTATGGATTAACTTCAGCAGCGTTTTTATCGTTGTAATGCCATTGAAGACCACTTTTGACCAGACAACAACAAAGATGAGCCATTTTGCTGTTTCTAGCTACCTAGCGCCACATGTTTTGATGTCTGTTCTTGTTAATATCTTCGCGAGTTCTTATCATGGAGTGATAATGTAGGTACCGATCGATTCTGTGTCTCCTCACGATCAGATCGATGGGTTGGACGTGCAGCTACAATAAGTAATAAGGGTGTTATGAGTGAGTTTCTGTGCTAAACGGCGTTAGCATTTTTCGCTCGTGGCTAATTCATAGGCTCAGCGCTAGCTTTGTGGGTTTAAAAAAAAAGAAAAAAAAAGAAGATCAGTTAGATGAGTTAGATGAGTTTCTTCCTGTTACATGGATATAAAACATTCATAGTTTATTAAATATTAAGAAGCCCTCAGATGCTGTTTCCTGCAGATGACGCGTTTTCCCCCCCGGGGGCGGGTCGATGGGGTTCAACAGGTTAAAGGTTTAGATAAGATCCAGACCTCCAATGACTCAAATTCATAATTCGGTTAAAAATAGTAGGTAACCAAGATCTAAAAATGTTAATATAGCTAAAAACTTCTGGAGATTTTGCCACCAACAACAACACTGACCCATGTACAAAGGGGATACATCCCAATACGCCATAGAAAATGGTTGGATAAGTGCACAAAAATCTAAATACTAGTTGTTTTTAAGATACTTTAATGTAAAGATGTTTAGTATTTATACTTTTAAATGAATCCAAATAAGACACAATTCATATTCATCTCGTTCTTAGGTTGTTGCTCTTCCCCCATTGCTGTAACATCTTGGTATTTGTCCCAGTGTCATCTTATCATAAAGTCTAAGTATGCTTTCAGTCAGTCCATGTGCCATCCTATAGAGCAGACTGACTTCAGGAGATCCTTTAGGAATCAACAGCTCGACCTTGCCTCTTACTTGGAGGTCACCTCGGTTCCTTCCTCAGCACCAAGAGCCTCCTTGAGAAAGGTCAAGACAGCTTGAAGTGCAAAATGACTGAGGGGGACGAGGGGGAAGGATATAAAGAAACCGAAGGAGACTGCAATGTTGTGCTCTTCTTCTCTGAGCAAATGTAAAGCAGAGGAAGACAGCCGATGAATAATTCCTGGCTGTTTTCAAAGTCAAAGCGTAGTCGGTCATGTGGGGAGGAAAAGGATCTATTGTGCTGGCCACTTCTGAAAGGCAGCAGTGGACGATAAACAAGTTAGTCTGGAAATTAATCAGAGTGCATAGAGAGAAAGAGGGGGGGAAATGTTGATAGGTTGAGTTGGGGAGGGATGGAGGGCAGGCAGAAGTGGGCAAGTCATTATATCCCTTAATGACTTGTCTGTCATGAGGTTTAGCCAGTGTGGGCTCACGGGGCATTAGAAGGAAAATGGGTAATCAAAGGGTTTCAGAGGTGATGTGCCAGTCCATTTCCCCTCTACTCTCAGACACACATGATGGATGGCGAATAAAGGGGGGGTGAGAAAACTTGGGAAAAACAGCAGCCTGAAATTTGTTTGCTGATGGAGTCAATGTTCTCCTCATCTGTTAACAGAGCAGCTATAGCACACAACTATACAAAAATAGAGATAAGTTGCTTCAATTTTTCAGGCTTTGTTTTCATCTCTCATTTTCATCATATTTTTTGCATTTTATAGCGGTAGCTGTTGCATTTCCATTCGATAATTACCTCTCTAGATAATAGTTTTATTGTCACTGAAGGAGTCTACCATTTGCGCACAGGATTTAAAGTTATCAGCACCAATTTATTTATGAATGCAGAGAAGAACGTTAGACGGATACAAATAGTAAAGGTGCCAAAGTGTACATCCACACAATGACAGTGATGTAGGTCTTCACGTTAGAAATCAAACTTCATTGCCTCATGTCTCTTTTCAGTCCTCTTTCGCTCTTTTGGTAATTTCGGGAGAAATGAAAACCATATTTCTTAAAGTTGAAATATTACCTTCAAGAGCAGCAATTTCACGTTTGCCAGTTGTATTAGAATAACTGTAATCATTAATGAGAGATGTCTTCTGTAAAAAGGCTCTACTGTTACACATTGATATAAAGTGTGTATAGTCCTATTGACATTTATGAATTTCTTTCATAAGATGGTACTGGAGCAAAATCAGTGATGAGATGCAATGCGTTGAGTGTTTTGAACGGTGCTTTGAAGACAATCTTAAAGACATTCACATAAAGAAAAGCTCAGCTCAGTAACTTTTCATATCTTTTTGACTTATGCTTCCAATGTTATCTAAAATGATTCTGAAATGGATTCTTTTGATATTGAAATACATATCCTGTCTTTAGCAGGAGTGTGACGTTTTCTGCCAGCAGCATCTGTGTGTAAAATATTATTATTAAACACAACAAAAACCCACTGACATTTGAGCATTTTTGGCTTTGATTGTGTTGCTCGCTGTAATTTAACAAGCTGCAAGAAATGCTGAAGGATCATTTTTCTTAGGCTCGCAAGAAGCAAGTAAAAGTGCCTGCTTGGTGGCTGAATCACGGCTCCCTGATGCAGGAAACGGACATCGCAACTGTAGAGCGCCGAGAGCCAATCACCCTTCAGGGGTTGTGGTGCGATTTGATTAAAAAGTTTGTTGGTAAATTCATTTTGACCAAACACAAGGGGCATGCTGATGCCGCTGTAGTCGTTAATTGGACTTGGCAGCGGGGCGTGTGTGTGTGTGTGTGTGTGTGTGTGTGTGTGTGTGTGTGTGTGTGTGTGTGTGTGTGTGTGTGTGTGTGTGTGTGTGTGTGTGTGTGTGTGTGTGTGTGTGTGTGTGTGTGTGTGTGTGTGTGTGTGTGTGTGTGTGTGTGTGTGTGTGGAGCAGGACAATCAGTGTCCCCTGAGACTGTGTGTATTATCACTGAGGACCTAAATGAAGTGCCGGAATAAACATCCCCTTCCCCCCCTGCAATGTAACACTTCCATTTCTGCCCCCTGTTTCATGTCTTTATGTCTTGTCCTTATATGTTTCTTGTTAAGCGACCTTCGGTTAATGAAAGGCGCTATATCAATTAAAGTTATTATTATTTATTATTAGGTGCAGCCTTGGTGAACACACACACACACACAATTTTCTTCCAGAGTGGAGCAAGGACAGCAGTGTATAATACAGACTGCACAATATTTGTAATCACATACAAGGTCTGTTAATACAAGTTTAAGAGATTATCAAGTTTTGTTCAATGACATAAAATACGTCACTAATTACATACATTACTTGTAAATGTCCAACGCTCCTATGGGTCCTGAAAAAAAATCAGGGGTTGCCAACAAGTGGCAAAATAAGACTCATAAATGTCAATATGCTGAAAATAATCTTGTGCTTAGCAGTGGTGATGCGCAGCAATGCGACCGTGACAGGTGTCTTTATAGCCTTTCATAAGATTTCTTATTTCGGTGAATGTAATAACACTTATAAGTGACGGGATTTATCCCAGGGCCACAAACTCCTCCCCTATGCCTTACATTCATCTGGATCACTAAGGCTCTTAATGCATTCTTTCTTTTAAATTATTTTTCAAGATTCTCTCACTCCTCAGCCTCTCATGTAGCGTTCCCTCTTTTCTCCCCAGAAACTTGGCGCATCATTCCTGCAAAGCCGTACTTAATGACTCGCTGAAGTCTCCTGGGTAATGAAAGATACACTCTGTCATAAAGCTCCAGCTTCGTCCTAAATGGGGTTCGGAGCTGGACAAAGCTCAGGAGAACGGACTGGCTAATGGCTACTGACCCCACCTTATGACCCCTCCAACACGGGCAACAGGTATTAGCTGCCTAATGAACTCGCCGCTAATGAGGAGTGGTGGGAGTTCAGAGTCGTCTATTGCCAGGCAGAGCACAGCTGAGTGAGACTCGTAAAGAGGAGGCTGAGCCACTATGCTGCGGTGACGGACCAGCAGACATAAAGCAGAAGAGAGAGATCCAGGCCGAACACTGTTATGAGTTGTACACATACATTATGTACGATATTGATTCTCGTTGTGTTTTTTCAAACACAGCCAGCACTCCAGCTGGCCTCAGTGTAAAAGATTAATTACAGCGTGTTAATGAAATAAGAGAGGCATCTAAAAAAGACGTAAAAACGTCATCGTTCTAATCCCTTTTCAAGCATGGCTGAATTGTTCATGTCCCCATTTTGTAGCGTCTGAGATGGGGGTGAAAAGGTTTTAGTGACATCCCATTAACCTCCCAGTCTGGAGCTGCACTGGATTATGGGATTGAGAATAGGCGCGTGAATCTGTGACGAATTGTAATAAATCAGCTTTTTAACTTTTCCATGTTTTGGGTTAATATTATTGCTCTATTGGTGTGTATGTTGTGCTCTACTACTGTAGATTATACTATCCAACAGTATATAAAGGAGTACAATCAGCACAATGCACCATATTCTACAAGATGGTTTTCGCTTTGAGACAATGCAGTTTACAGTATTTAAACCACTTTTAGTACATGAGCACTGGCCCCTGCTGGACCCCTGCTGGACCCCTTCTAGAACCACCCATGAACACGATCAGTGTGCTTGTGCATGCCCCAGCGACGCACAATTCGTTTAGGCAACAGATCAACTTGTTATGTTTAGGAAAATATCATGGTTTGGATCAAAATAAGTTATACGTAAATAACAGAATTGTTAGTGAAGTATGTAAATGAGGTGGTGTGAGGGCCCCAGAGCCTGTGGCCTGTTAGTAGTGTGCGTGTGTGTTGCAGGTCCTTTGATGGGGGTGGAGCTGAGGAGACAATCAGCATAACTGGGGACACCTGGCCGGAGCCCAGGTTCTACTTAAGCCCAGCTGCCCGGAGTCACGGGGCCTTCGCCACTCTCTCCAAGACTCCTGTGGGGAGACTCTCGCTGGGATCCTTTCCCCTCGCCCAGATTCTCATAATTTGTGTTGTTTTTGGTGTTGCCATAATAAATGTGCTGTGGTTTTTGGAAACCCTTGAACGTCTCTCTCTCTCTTTCCGTTGTGGCCTACGAGCCGGTCATAACAGTGGAAAATGTCACATTAACTCAAAGTCGACTTTGCGTTCACACAGGCAGCCCTGCACGTCCTGTCCATTATTACGTGTGGGTAAGATCCAAATTACAATCTCCTTCTTTTTGAGGTATAAGTATGAACAGTGAAATATATGATCTGTCAAATCTGAATGAAAGCTCACTGAAAATACTTTTATACATCCATGAAGATAAGCAACCGTTTCATTAATCATCCCATTTTTATTCCAGCAGCCTTTGTATTTTGCACCATTTTTTTTAACATTTACAAATGTCATGGATGATTTATTTTATTATTTTTTATGTATGTTTTTGACTTTTAAATATGGTTCATAATAATAATTTTTTTAAACTTTGTATCTAATTCTTTGTACACTCACACGCAATAATAAACTTGACTCCTTGTATGTGTTCACAGACTTATTAATAAAACAGATTGTGATTCATTTTGTTTGCTGTTTTCCACAAAGTTGCTTCCTGATTTAAAGCTTAACATGACTTTAAACGATTTTAGAAATAGAAATATATTCTGGACCTTTGAAATGTGGGGAATAAATAGAAAAGGCAGAAATATATTGAAAACAAGATTGAATTATGTTTGTTTGCTCAGAAAATAAGGTAGCGCTGCATTGGTTTTACACATGCTCAGCTGTTTGATGATTGGCAGACTTTTTCATGTGTGACCTTGCAGAAGTTATTTGAGGACACACTTTCTGCACAATGGAGGTATAATCTACCATCTCATAATAAACTCGACTAATGTTTGCACACAGGAGCGTTGAATTAAACGTTTTCCTTTTAGTTAAATGCTGCGTTCAAGTTTAAGCCAATAACAGCATCTAATTTGGTCTTGAACTTTGCGACCTATCGAATACAAATACAAAATTACTCCGGTGTCTAATTGTAATTGAAGTAATCTCTATGAAAGGCCACACTGAACACTCTTCCCAGGGGTTTTGTCTCTCATTGAGTCTACAGCAGCCTATCAGCTCCTAGCAGGAGCTTAGTCCTTCCTTTCCTTCGGTGAATTGCCTTAAGACGGCCTCGACTTTGTTCCCTCTTCTCTCCCAATGGAGGGGTGACCTTCCCACCGCATTCAGGACTGCACAGTCACTGGCTATGTACCGGAGGGGATAGAAACCCCATCTCCTCAAGAAACCTGTCACGTCCGTCTTTGCTCTACCTTCCTCTCACTCCAACAAATCACTCCTTTGTCTCCTCGTTTTACTCCCGTCTTCTTACAAGGAACTTAACCTTTTACACCTGCTGCTTATTTCTCCTTACAAGTTGTTTACCTGTTTCGTCTCAAGAGCGAGGGTTTTCTGCAATCAGTCTCAGCACACAAAAGCAGGTTTGCACGTATTTTTGATTCAGGAAGGATAATAATGGAATCTAACCACTATGAATATAATACACTTCATAACACTACAACTTCTCTTAAGATCATAACAAACTTTCTGATGAAAAACCATTATATAAACAAAAAGGTATAGGAGTAGATCAATGCTTGTTGCAAACAATCACAAAATGATCTCGTTACTGGGATTTGACAAATATCCAATTAAAATCCATTATATTGAAGGGATTAAAATCCTTTAAACATGTCTTTTTTCTCATCTTTCATCAACTTTTAACCTTAAGAAGAACACTTGATGATCATTGTATGCTACATTGAATCGTAAAAAAATGGTAAATAATGTTTTTCCAGTCTTTGCTATCGCTCAGATCACATACAACATTACATTGCATTTAGCTGACGCTTTCATCCAAAGCGACTTACAATAAGTGCATTCGACCAAGAAGATACAAACTTGAAGAAGACAGAATCATATAAGTACATCAGGTTTCATAGAGCCAAACCACTTCAAGTGCTACTCAACTGGCTTTAGATAAGCCAGTCCTTTATTAGTATATAAGTGCTTTGTTAGTAATTCTATCGCTCGAAGTGGAGTCGAAAGAGATGAGTTTTCAGTCTGCGCCGGAAGATGTGTAAGCTTTCTGCTGTCCTGATGTCAATCGGGAGCTCATTCCACCATTTTGGAGCCAGGATAGCAAACCCACGTGTTTTTGCCGCAGTGCGGGTGCAGCGAGCCGTTTGGCTAATGCAGAGCGGAGTGCACGTGCTGGGGTGTACGGTTTAACCATGTCCTGGATGTAGGAAGGGCCAGATCCATTCGCAGCATGGTACGCAAGTACCATTGTCTTGAAGTGGATTCTAGCAGTTACCTGAAGCCAGTGAAGGGAGCGGAGGAGCGGCGTGGTGTGGGAACATTTAGGAAGGTTGAAGACCAGACGAGCCGCTGCATTCTGGATGAGCTGCAGAGGTCGGATGGCACATGCAGGTAGACCAGCCAGGAGGGAGTTGCAGTAGTCTAGGCGTGAGATGACGAGAGCCTGGACCAGAACCTGCGTCGCTTTCTGGGTCAGCTGGGGACGTATCCTCCTGATGTTGTAAAGCGTGTATCTGCAGCAGCGGGTTGTAGCAGTGATGTTTGCAGTGAAGGACAGTTTGTTATCTAGGGTCACACCCAGATTTCCCCAGATTTTCAGTTTTCCCGGGTCGCCGAGGGTGCTGGCGTTGTTTGTTCGCCGCTCCTCTGCCCCAAATATTGTACTTTAGTCCAGATCAGAACCTCTCCTGTCTGGCTCTCTACTTTTGAAACATCAGTCATCAGCAAATATAGCAGCATCTCTCTATCGAATCGACACAGAACTTTGTGTTGTCATCTTCTACCTGCTGGCTCTTTCCTGCTCACCGGTCTCTAGCCCGCTAGCAAGCTAGCATTATCGGACCTAGCAGGCTGCTACCTAAATGCTCCACGGCTCCCTGAAGTCTGCTGAGCTAACATTTCTGTCTCCACCCCAACTTTCTCTCCGACCTCTCTGACATTCTCACTCAGCTTTCTGACATATCTCCATCTGTTCTCCTCTTAGGTGATTTTAACATTCATGTTGACGACCCGACCTGCAAATATGCCTCTGAATTT
This sequence comes from Pseudochaenichthys georgianus, assembly GCF_902827115.2. Classification (NCBI taxonomy): domain Eukaryota; kingdom Metazoa; phylum Chordata; class Actinopteri; order Perciformes; family Channichthyidae; genus Pseudochaenichthys; species Pseudochaenichthys georgianus. Next base: position 15,510,281 of record NC_047505.1, read on the forward strand.
AAGGAAACCCTTCACTGCTGCAACTTCTCTCAACACATCAACTTCCCAACACACAGCCGTGGTCACATCCTGGACTTGGTCTGCTCCACTGGTCTCACCATCCAGCATCTGTCCAGCCTCAATCTCCACATCTCTGATTATCTGGCCATCACCTGGCCATCATCATGGACATCAACATCCCCATCCCCGCCCAAAAGCAAAAACGCACAATAACCTACAGAAATCTCAAATCCATCTCACCTTCAGCAATCACTGCCTCCATTACCTGCAAGATGTCTGTCTCCCCCCCCCACACTTTCTGAAAACCCATCTGAACTTGTGGACTATTATAACAGCACCTCTGTCCTTCTGTCTCAATTAACTGGCCCCCACAAAAACAAAAAAATTCTCTTTCATACACTCCGCCCTCTGGTATACCCCCGAACTCCGCCTAATGAAATCAAGGAAACGTCAACTTGAACGCCGACACAAGAAAACCACACTAACAGTCCATATTCAAATCTACAAAGACTATCTCCAGCAGTACAGTAATGCACTCAAAGCAGCCCGGTCTAATTACTACTCACAACTCATTCAGTCTGGCTCCAGCAACCCCAAGCGTCTGTTCTCCACCATCAGCAAACTTCTCAAACCCTGTGACAACGCCACCTCGTCCTTCACCACCGAACAGTGCAACTCCTTCCTCTCATTTTTCCAAACCAAAATCAGCAACATTTACAGCAATCTGACACCCTCATCAGCACCCCCCACCTCCCCTCCTGGCTCCCCCCCTTCACCTCACAGCCCCTGTCCCACTTCTCCCCTGTGACCCCCATGCAACTGTCCGACTTCATGACTGGAATTGACTCCACCTGCACACTTGACCCAATGCCCTCCAAATTTGTTAAAGAGAGCCTCCCTGCCATCTCCCAACTCATCGCCACCTTCATTAACTCCTCCCTCAGATCTGGATCAGTTCCCCCCTCTCTCAAACTGGCTGCTGTCACACCCATTCTCAAAAGACATCCTACCCTACCTCACCGACAGACATCCGTTTATCAACATCAACAACTGCACCTCCTCCACTGCTCCTCTGTCCCAAGGCGTCCCCCAGGGTTCGGTGCTTGGCCCCCTCCTCTTCATCCTCTACATCAGGGATCACCAACTACATTTGTCCAAGGGCCGAAATGTAACTAATAGACACTATCGCGGGCCAGCGATTTTTATATAGCCCAGAATTTTATAAATAGTATTCAGATTACTTTTGGAATACTTTCTTTTTCCATAACAGATGGGTATGTTTTGGTGAGCAGGAGACACTTCTTTTACTGTTTTAATGGCTTATCATGAACTCAAACACAACATCTTGGTGTCATTCTGGACAGCTCTCTCATCTGCACCCACATAAAAAACATCGCCCAGACTGCATTCTTTGTACTGTCTTAAAACCTTTCCTTTGAATATGTTATGAATTGTAAGGTGTCCTTGGGTGCTTTGAAAGGCGCCCCTCAATAGAATGAATTATCATTTATTATCTGAAACGATGTAATAACTTTTAAAACTGTTTCCAGTCACTTGCCCCATGCATTCAGCAGCAGCAGGCCATTCACTTTGATTTGATCCCGTTATGAAATGTCATCATTTCGACAATAAAGAAATGATACATAAACGTTATCTTGCACATGTTATCTAACCATCTCCGTTTCTAACTTTCAATATATTTTAAAAGAGATCTCTCTCTCTCATCTGCGTGCGGGGGCGGGACCTCACAGACACGCTGCGTCTCTCTCTCGCTCACAGACATGCTGCAGCGCTGTGCAGTGTGCACACAGTTCTGCCGGTAATGAATATTACATTTTGAGAGGAAACTTTTCCACCTATAATTCCAATAAGTATTCCAAAATGTATTCACTTCAGGTTTACGAAAGTAACTGTAATAAGATTACTCGTTTTTCAAATGTAACGCCAGCTGAATACAGTTAGCCTACTTGATTTTTGTATTCTGATTACGTAACGCCGTTATGTATTCCGTTACAACCCAACCCTGCTTCTAGGCTGCTGTCCCGCAGCTCCAGCCTCTCTGTTGGACTCTGTCGCAGCGGGGCTACTGCTGTGGTGCGGAGCGCATTAACCAGACTCTTCACAACGAAGGATCACTTCTTCTTCAGGGGAGGGAAGGTTTCTCAGTACGCAGTCTACTGTCCCGCAGCTGCTGCCTCTCTGTTGGACTCCGGTACTGCACCTTACTCACGAGACGTTGTAAACAAAGAAATGGGTGGGGGGCGAACGCAGTAACCACTCCGCCAACGCCACAGTCACCCCCGTCGTGCGGGCCGGATGAGAATGTCTGGCGGGCCGGATGTGGCCCGCGGGCCGCCAGTTGGTGGTCACTGCTCTACATGCTCCCCCTTGGCAAAATAATTTGTCTTTTCGAAATCACCTTTGTGTCCCCACTTTACAAATATGTTTATTATTATTTTTTAACGCAATCCGTCATCGCCACGGAGGAGCACACAGCCTTTGTGAGTGAGCGAGACAGAGAGAGAGAGAGTGAGACGGAGAGAAAGAGAGCTAGGGAGAGCACACCTTTATCTATTTAATATAGATAAAGTAAGAAATAAGTCCAATGTGTACTATAGGACAGTAAAAAAAACAGTTTAAAAGGGGAGTGGTTAGTAAAATATGCATAAAGAAAAAGAAAGAATGCTAATAGGTAACATAAGATAAGAATAAACAAGTTTAAATGATTTGTTATTGGTTGTGATCATATTCTAAAGATGTTTGGATTATTGAAAATACAGCTCCCTTTCATCGAGTGTTGAGAGCTGTATCCATAAATTCACTTTGTGCTCAAAGTGCACCAGATTGATGCATTTCACTTCAACATTTAAAAAAAAAATCTTCCATGCATGCTCATGAGGCGGTGAGGACCCCCCTAGAGGAGGTGAGATCCACCCCCAAATAAAGCAGGTTAAATTAATTAAATTGCAAACATTTTCTTTTAGTAAACACTGCAAACGGGTCCCACAGACCCAAACAGCACACAAAGGTTAAAGGTCAGCATATAATAATGTTAAAATGTGCTAAATATATACACTGCAAAAAACAAAAAAAGAGGAGTAAAAGTAGCCCTCGACTTGTTTTATTTTTTGAAAGTAGCCCTCACCCTAAAAAAGGTTGGTGACCCCTGCTCTACGGCATACCATCCAACCTCCTCAATAAACTCCAACATATCCAGAACTCTGCTGTCCGCCTCCTCACCCACACCCGCTCCCGAGACCACATCACTCCCGTCCTCCAGAACCTCCACTGGCTCCCCGTCCGTCAAATAATCAACTTCAAAGTCCTCCTGATTACTCACAAAGCCCTCAACAATCAGGGCTGTATTGTTTTAAGTGTCGGACCCCAGGAAGAGTAGCTTTTGTCAAGAGCAAAAGCTACTGGGGGTCCTAAATAAACATAAGCATATATTCAAATTGGTGGTGTATGTAAGTAAGTGACACTCCAAAACTGTAGGGGAGCTAAGCGGCAAGAATAAGAATAAGTCAATAAGTCAAAACAACTAGAGTTGCTACAAGCACTGATACATTGTAGGAAGAAAAGCGTATCTGTTTGTTCTATTGTCTGTACTGTATGTTGTGACCTTTGGAGTCTTAAATCAAAAGAATACAACAACTTTGTTAGAGTTAGGGTTAGGTGAGTTTGTGATAGAGGCAATCCAGAACCAAAATCTCTTCTTCTCACTGGAGGAGGACAAACAACTAAATTCCATGATAAAAAAACCATTAAAACATTTCATTTAGAAGAATCTTGGTGGTGAAAAAGGCCTTGTCTGGAGTGACTGAGTGTGAACAAACAGGAATCAAATGCAGAAGTTGAGGCAGAGTTGCACTGTGATGGTTCTGTATGGATTTTGTTCAGTCGAGCTGAAGAGTGGTGCCACGAGATAAGCAGAGGCACATGAGACATAGACAGAAGAGCGGAAAGAGTGAACAACGGCAGAGGGAAAACGCGGGCCGCATTATGTTGTTGCACACCTTGACAGGCTTTCTGTAACATGATGCCAAGGAGAAAAAATCTTGAGAAACTTGGCTCTTGTGGGGACTAGGAAGCAGCGAAGAATACATCACTGCAGGCAACTCTATGATGGTGTGCGTGCCCAGCTGCTGTTCTGCTTCTTTGTGGGATTTTCTTGCCTGAGAGTGGTGCACGTGTGTGTACATGTGTGTGTTGATTCCGTGTGCATGAGCCAGCTCTGATAAATGGCATGTAGTGAGCGAGCGCCCACGCTGGCCATTGACAGTCCTCTCAGCAATTCACACCAGATCAACTCCACCTTGAAACATTATTATATTTTTAGTAACAGTAAAAAAGCACGAAGGTAAAACGAGAAACTCTCAAGGTAAAACATGCCACAAAAAAACAAGATGAACATGTCCTCGCAGGTTTAGCAGTTTTTCATTTTCTTATCATGGCAATTTTTAAAGATGATGTACGAGATTTTTGTCTGATGAAGGAACATTCATCCATTACAAGAAACCAAACCAAAAAGTATGCCTAACAGTCTTAAAAGCTTCTAAAAGCTCGCCAGAAAAAAAGGTGCGTTAATGTCATGTTGCTGTGTCCGTTTCCATGACAACAAATGGAGACCTGTGCCAAATTCATCACTTATGACGGAAATGAAAACAGGTACAAAGAGTTCTGTTGGTTCAAGTCAGGTTTTGTTGTGCACTATTCCTGACTCCTCGTGACCCTTTTGGAGAGAGTGTAGTGAGGTGAGCTACCCAGAAGCCCTTGTGTTCTTGGGTCACCTCCTGTACTTGGTTGAGATTACACTGTCACCTCCATCAAGCCGCAACAAAGAGACTCAGAGGCCTAATTCAGAACCGAACCCACACCCTCGCACCAGTGACAGAGTGAACTTCCTCTGTAGTCACACTCAGAGCTGAATAAAGCTCCTTCTCTAAATTGGAGGATGGAAATGCAGCCCATGCTTTGGGGACGAACTCCCCTCTCTCCAGCAGAAACAGGAACTGCTTTCGTAACCATTGTTTGGAGTGGGCATCTCTCTGACAATACAAAATTAATAATAATAAAAATTCTGAGGATTTTTTGTTTTATTACTTTTATGTTAACCTCAGTTTTCAAATCTATCTACAGTACTGTATATACAAAACTTTTACACGTCTACCATTTTCTAGACTAGACACAGGTCTATACTAAGTAAAAAAATAAGATCACAATGTAACCTTCAAGTTGTTTACATCTGTATGACAATATTACATGTCTATCGTTATTTTGGACAGTTTATTAGTAACTGTTTGCACGGAACTATTGTTACACACCGTGTTCCATGACGGACACTAACAGCGTTGGTCAGGTAAGGCATCAGGGTAAGTCAGGACCAATGCAGACTTGCTTTGGAGAGTTTAATAACTTCCACTTCCTGCTAGTTGGTTGGGAACTGCAATGAATGCCGACCCTCCAAGTAACGGCGCAAACCTAGTAGATGTGGGCAGTGGAGGATAGTATGGGCTGGATTGGAATTGGGCCACAGTTTCAGGTGTATTCTGAGCTTGTTTATGTGCAGCCTGAGTTGAAAAGGCATTGCTCTCAACACTTCAAATTAAAACACCTGCTCCTGTGAACATATATATGTATATACTTCTGCTGCGGTCTACTTACATAGTGTTTTATAAGTCTTTAACTGTTGGTCGGCCTTTGTTTTTGACTACCCCTGCTCTTAGTGTCATATGGACTGCTGCTGAGAAGTTACTGTGTTCATATAAAGTGGCTGTGAGTATGAAATGAAACCAGCCATTAGCAAGTGTTGAATGTGTTTTGAATAAGACTCATAATCTATCTTTACAGCATCCAACCCTCACACCCTTGAGGCTTTAAAGATGGGCGCAAATGTTTGGAGTTTGAGTGCTGCTGTCACATCAGTAAAATGGATCACAACAAAAAACTACTATTTAAAGCCGCAGAAGGAACATACTTCAGAAATTCTGTGTGGCTTCAAACCAGCACTTTACTATACTTATTAACACATTAAGACTCAAATAGTGTATCTACTGAAAGATATTTGAGTTGCTAAATTCTCCACTATGTATATCAGTAAGTTTGCCTACTTTAGCTTTAAGGATTTTTATGATAGATTGATTAATTTCTTTATTTATTGATTTAATTGGTTACAACAAAATATCAGTACATGGTGATGCCTTCCAGTGTTTTACTCTTAATAGGACCATTATGTACTATCATTATCCTGTGTTAAAAAAGACTCAATAGGAATATGTTTACTGAGGTATTTAATCCAGTGAAAAGTTGGGTCATTTTTCTCATTGACTTTTATACAATCTGCCTACTTTCGGCCACACAAAATACCAATTGTGGATTAGACTAGGGGTTCCCAAACTTTGCCATGCCAAGGACCCCCATATAGCATTATCCTCTGGCGGGGACCCCCCTGTTGCCATTTTCTTTTAATTACTTTATGATGGAAAATATGACAAATTAATCATAAAGCTTAATACATTTTCTTAATATATATTTGTATTAATAATTAATAATCAGTTATTCTTCTAAAAAAAGATTGTATTTATCTTTTGTTTGTCATTCATTACATTCATTGTGTCTTCTGTTATACACATTCTTAACACAATACTAAACAGTAATATCAACAGTAAACATATTTTTAAAGCATTTTTAAAGTGATTTCTGTCTTTATAATATTATATAATTTTGAACAGTAATATGAACAATTAACATATATTTTTTGCATTTTTGAAAGCTATTTATACCTTTTTAATATTATATATAATATTCAACAGCAATATTAACAATAAACATATTTATATTCATATATATAAACAACAGTCCTTGTCATTTCACTATGTGTGTCTCTTTGTGTATACCTGTTCCCTCACTAGTGGGAGGGGTGGGCTTGGTGGCTCCTACACAGTTTATCAATCCTAGGTTTTAGGTTTGTCTCTGTGCTTTGTTTTCAATACCTTCAATGTAGAAAAGCCAGATTCGCATGTCTCGTATGTGGTGGCAAATGGAAGAAAGGATTTGAGAGCCCTCTCAGCCAGTGCGGGATAGCCTTTTTTGACTACAGCCAGTACTGAGGGAGTGAAACAGTATGCAAGTTTCCGGAGCCATGAGGCATCTGAAAAAACGACCAGCCAGTTGATGATTTTCAGAAGAGAGGAATTCACTGATCTCCCTTCGCAGTTCAAAAACACGATTCAGCACCGCCCCACGGGAAAGCCAGCGGAGTGGAGCGGTAACCCCTCAAACTTTGCGCCCATCTCGTTACACAAAATACGCTTAGCAACAAGTTCTTCGCGATGGAGCATGCAGTGAGTTGCCACTACATTTGGGGGTCTTCCGCCTGATCAAAGCTGTCATTCCGCTTTTTTTGCCGGTCATAGCCCCACTGCCCCATCTGAACATACAACGAGACCAGTCAAGTCCATTTGAGACAATGTACTCATCTAAAACTTGGCAAATGTCTCTTCCAGTGCTTTGCAAAATAATATTTCCTCAACAAAGTTGTCTTCTGATATAAATCTGATGTATGCAAGCAATTCTGCAACATTTGCTACATCCGTGCTCTCATCCAGCTGCAGAGCGAAATATTCACTTGCTCCAAAAGCTGAGCAGATACTCAGTTTCACTCTCAATAGCGGCAGCTGGATTCTGATTGGCTTGAAGGGCAGTCGTGTGATTCAAAAACAAAAAATATTAAAAGATTGGCATCAAAGGACACATAGATTGATAGATATGCAGTTATTAATAACATCTAAAAAAAAAAAATTAAAAAAAATTAAACTTTTAAAAAATCCCCCTTTCCCTCAAACTTTGCATGACCCCCCTGGCGGCCCCCCAGGGGGTCGGGCCCCCCACTTTGAAAAACACTGGATTAGACCACATTGTTTCATTCAGATTAGTTGAAGTTACGCCCATACGACCCCAAATCCACCACAAAGCAATTAATTGTCCATCACCATATTTAACCATAAGTCAACTTTGTAGACTTTGCTCAACCCTGTTGTCTTTGATGTTTCTTTTGATTAGTTAGTTCTCAGTAAAAAACAATATAAGTGAACTAAGACCACTTTCTCAGCTGTCAAAGTAACAAAAGTCTGAAGGCGCTGAAGTAATCACTGATTATCAAAATTATATACTTCATAAATTGCCTATGTAGCAACTTCCCTCTGCTTGATTTTTTAAAAGTGCCTTCAACTGCGTCTTCGCAATGTTCTGTCCCTTCATCTGCTCCTTTCTGCTCTTGATTATCTTGCTGATATTCACCATCTCTACATGATAATTGTTATCATAATTTGTCCTTATCTGCTACTTTTGTCTTTTAATTTGCTCTGCTTTTGAGCTCTCTTGCTACATCTCCTCTCTTCGCCGCCTCTTCCTTGCCTCCCTCTCGTTGCCTCACCCCACTTCTCTCCAAGCTATTTATATTGCCTGGCAGAGCAACAAAGTTCTTCAACTGGACAGAAGTTTGGAGAGGCTGAGGCTCACACACTGCTCCACAAGCTAATCTGGTTAGCTACAGTCGAACACAGCGCAAAGGACAATCCTGTGGACTTCTTATTTTCTTACTTAGTACTCACTGAAAGTTTGTATTCTACATACATAAGATGTGTATTTCTGGTATGTATGGTATGTGTATCAAATGAAAAAAAGAAGAAGTGTTCAGATACTTGATGTAGGTAAAAATATAATGCTAAATTAAGATCATCATATGATTTGTCGCATTTCTGTGAGAACCTCTCTCAGGAAAACAGCCCTGTTTTTAGCTTGTGACAATGCATTTCCTAGTTAATCCAATGTTCCCAACATATAAAAATAAACCCTCCTCTTAGTTTATCACATTCAAAATCAACACATCTAGAGAAACAGGGGTGTCACTGGACAAGAAGTGGCAAAAAAAAACACAATTTTAAAAGTAACTAAAGCTGTCAAAAAATGAAGCAACTACTTCGAAAGGGGACAGACAGTCTTGCTAAGTTATTTACATACAAGGGATGTGCCAGGTTGTATTGACACAAATATAAATATAAAAAAGGTAAGGTATAAATAAAATACCTTTTTAAAAACCTAAAAACATGCAGAATTTACCAACAGAACATGGTAATAGCGAGGCAGAAATGTGCACAAATATATTCTAGGGGATATTAAAAAGGTTCACAGTGTTAAGAATAAAAAGAATATGCTATGTGCAGAGATAATAATTCAAATAGATATGAAATGATTGCATAGTTGAATCATCACCTCCCTGCAAGACTTTAATACAAAGTCAACAATAAAACCTTTATGAAGGAAGATATATCGCAGCACTGGTATATTTCACTTTTAGATTTAGTGTTTTTTTGAGTGCTTGGCTTAGTGGTATTTTATTTTGAAGGGTCCTTCCACAGACAGGGTTGAATACCTCATCAATAAATCGCAGCTTGACGGTAACATCCAAACTGAAAGAGCCCCCACTTTACTCTTCTGAATTAGAGGAGCAGTTCCACCAACCAGGAACCAGTAATGCATCAGTGCTTCCTGTGAGAAATGAAGCCTTTAAATTCATGTAATAACAGCACTAAGTGTATTTGCACAACATCATGAAGACTTTATCCTAAGCTGTAGTATATTAGATAGCAAAATAAAAAAGCAAACAATGTCGGACCGTTCAATCAGTTACTGAGCGCAGGATTCATTTCCTCAGACCAGTGCTTCTCAAAGTGTGGTCCGCGGACCACTGGTGGTCCGTGAGCGCCCCCTAGTGGTCCGTGGGTATATTGGTAAAATTTCATATTTGAAATAAATAAATATATTTAAGTTTTCTGCACCCTCGCGGGAATATCTCCGCAATGGAGCGAGCTTAAGTTTCACTTTCGATTGCATGAAATAGCCCAGCGCAACACCTTCATCACACATGTTGCCACTTGTTTGTACCATTATCAGGCGATTTGTAATCTGTTATAGAAAAACGATGTGTTTTTTTATATTTGTGGAGTTAGGTCGTCCGCGAGTGTTTTTTTATTGGTTAAGTGGTCCTTGGTATGAAAAAGTTTGAGAAACACTGCCTCAGACCAATCAGGTAAGGGAGTGTTTAATATAAAACACACAGGCTCAATATCCCAATGGGAGAGGCCTCACTGCGCAGCATCTTTACAGGAAAGGAAAGCTGTGGGAAATTGGCAAATCATGTATTTTAAATGTATTTTTTAGTCTTCAGGTTCACCTGTCACAGTTGAACGTCTGCGAGGGGAGGGCTGAGATAGTTTTGCGTTATCGCTAAATAAATAAGAGGATATGAGGAATAGAGACTAAATCACATTGAAGAAAGGAAGTTTAAGTCCGCCAAACTTCCTGAGTGAAGCCGACAGATTGACTCGATCGATGTACTTCATCCTGCTCTTCCCCTCAGCCTTACTGCTGCTAGATTTCGCTAACCCCTGTCTTGGCTTTGACCTCAGTCCCCTGGTCCCTGAGCAGTAATAAAAACAGGTAGACAGAGGGGAGGCTGGGGCACACCAATAAGGAAAGTGGGACTGAAGGGGCTGTGTGACTCATTAAGTGTCAATACCGCCAAAATACCTCCAACTGCACACATACACTGCTAAAGTTTATACTGAACGCGGGGTCCTTTAGCAGGTGTGAGGGCAGAACGACAGGTTCAAGAGCCAGAGTCAAAACTAACTATGAAAATGAGATTAACATTGATATGCAATGGCTTGATTTCTACTTTAAAGATGGAATTTGGGCTGAGCTTCATAGAGAAAATCAAATCACACCATTTTTCTGATCAAATCCCTTCATATCGATGTTGCGACTTTATTGTATGGTTGACTATAGGTGCTCTTACTTAAACATTCAATTTGTTTTATAAATAATAATAACTAGTTATCTCAATATTATTTCTAAATGGATAAAGGCAAATAATAGAAGAGCTAAAGCAGTTAATTTCAAACTCAACCTTTAAAACCAGGATCTCTAGTCTCATAATTTTAATATCATTTCTATATATTGCGCAGTCCCATTTGGAATCGTGTTTACTGTTCTGTATTACGAAACGGACTTAAATGAGCGGCTGATGACTCTAGTTGCTTTCTGGCCTCTAACTATCATCTCATCCACTCTGCTCAAATGTAGCCTTCCACCTTTTTAGGAATATATTGAAAACTCCATGCTTTCTATTCCAGACCGATGTGTTTGTACATGCCTTCAGCAGACTCAATGACTACAACTTTTTCTGCTAAAATTGAGCTAACTATAATATTGGTTTGGCAATTGAAAAAATGGTGGTCTCACAATAAGTAATCAAACAGAAATTAAAAAAGTAGTCAACAAATAAAAGGTTGAAATGACTAATCTGTGCAGTGTCTGCTCATCTCGACAAAACCAAATTCAAGATTTAACTAATAGTTTAATGTGAGATGATATATCTGACAAAACGTACCTATTATAAACAAGATTACCAAGGTTTCCCAAGAAAGCAATTACATCCAAATTCCCAGAATTCAATCAAAATCTGGTTTGGGGATTTACTGTTTGTGCTTCTCATGGCACACCCAACACTCTGACTTTTAATTTAAGATGTTCTGCTTTTATTTAACAATAAAAAGGGTGAGTGTCTTTTTCTACCTTTTCTACCGACGCTGGCTCTTTAAAGCCAAACAAGCATATCATGATGTCCTTCCAGCTCATTTACCATTTCCTTTTTGTTATCGGCGGGAATGAGGTTGCAGATAGACCTCTACAGTGAAAATGTGCTCTTTTCTTTATCGCAGCATAAGGTGACTGCAGTGGCGAACCGTCAGGGCCTTCAAGGTATTCAGAGAATACCCTGGAACACAAAAAATCGATTTAATTATATAAATAAAATGTATATAAAATGAATAAATGAGAATCGTATCTGTGTTGTTGATCTGTAATATTACAGTGTTACGTTGATTTGTTTTTCCTTCTCGGACCATGCACTACGCCAGGGGTAGCCAACACGGTGCCCGCGGGCACTTAGTCGCCCGCAGGGGCAACGTGAGTCGCCCGCCGGGCATGTTCTAAAAATAGCTCGCCAAGCAAATCCAAAATGTATAAAATACACAAAACAAAAAAGGAAATGTAATTAAAAGAATCTACCCTATGCATAAACGAAACCTAAATCATAGCGAACTCTATCTACTTACTACAACTCTATAACACCCCTCCCCCCCACCCCACAATGAATATCGACCAATCACGTTCTTGCTTGATTTGCGGGACCAGCGTTGCAGTCGGGAAGAAAACCAATGTGGCACCTCCCCGCTGATTTTCCTTCTGGCAGAATCTGCACTACACATCAGCCCCATTGAACAGCCTATCATGCGAGCCTATACAACACATGAGGGCCAGAGTTTTACTCTGTGTGTTGTAACTTATATATGTATTGCACTTGATGCACACACACGCATGGCGTAATTTCCACTGGGGACATGTCCCCCGCACTTTTCGAAATCACCTTTGTGTCCCCACTTTACAAATATGTTTATTATTATTTTTTAACGCAAGCCGTCATCGCCACGGAGGAGCACACAGCCTTTGTGAGCGAGCGAGACAGAGAGAGAGAGTGAGCGAGCTAGGGAGGGAGGGAGAGAGAGAGAGACAGAGAGACGGAGAGAAAGAGAGCTAGGGAGAGCACACCTTTATCTATTTAATATAGATAAAGTAAGAAATAATTCCAATGTGTACTATAGGACAGTAAAAAAAACAGTTTAAAAGGGGAGTGGTTAGTAAAATATGCATAAAGAAAAAGAAAGAATGCTAATAGGTAACATAAGATAAGAATAAACAAGTTTAAATGATTTGTTATTGGTTGTGATCATATTCTAAAGATGTATGGATTATTGAAAATACAGCTCCCTTTCATCTGAGTGTTGAGAGCTGTATCCATAAATTCACTTTGTGCTCAAAGTGCACCAGATTGATGCTTTTCACTTCAACATTTAAAAAAAAATCTTCCATGCATGCTCATGAGGCGGTGAGGACCCCCCTAGAGGAGGTGAGATCCACCCCCAAATAAAGCAGGTTAAATTAATTAAATTGCAAACATTTTGTTTTAGTAAACACTGCAAACGGGTCCCACAGACCCAAACAGCACACAAAGGTTAAAGGTAGCATATAATAATGTTAAAATGTGCTAAATATATACACTGCAAAAAACAAAAAAAGAGGAGTAAAAGTAGCTCTCGACTTGTTTTATTTTTTGAAAGTAGCCCTCACCCTAAAAAAGGTTGGTGACCCCTGCACTACGCATTTCAGTGGTTTTGTGTTAGAAAAGAAAGCAACCAATCAGATCTTCTCCTTCAACCAAGGTATTCTACATCCTTGATCGAATGCCCTGGCCGTTGCACTGAATGAGAGCGTACGTTTGCATTGACAGTTTGATCAACCAATCATATATTGATTTGTAGCCAATGGGCGTGTTCTTTCAGAGTTCCCCTCGGTACCAGGGTGCTCTAGAAGGCCCGCTAGTTAACTGGCTCGAGACAGAGGATCTAGATGAATGCGACGAAGCAATTCATGCCGTTTTATTGTTTTTAACGTTGAAATGACAAGTGCTTTAGTTTAGTTTATTTATTTTTTTCGAGCGTGTAAAACCAAAGAAAATACAAATGAAACGAAAGGTGATACAGACATGATACAGTACTTTACAAATGAATGCAATAACAAAACGAAATATTTAATTAATAATTGAATAATCTGTAGTATCATAGTCTGATATCAATAAACAACAAAGCTTTAGCTAATTATACGTCCGAAAAGGGGTCGGAAGAAGTTTACACTTATTTAATCCGACTCCTTGAGTGCAACAGGTGAAGATGAAGTTGTTGCGGAATTGTTGTGAGTACCCTTTTCAAGACGACAATTCAGTGAAAAGACGGACATTATATTGCCGCGGTGTGTGTGTCTACAGAAGGTCCAGTTGTGATAGACACGGTTTGCCACTGGGTGAATGTTAGATGACATGGTGTCCCTTTGAAATGCCAGTCTGTGATCATTATACTCTGTCCCACAACCAACCATACATCATTGCTACGGTTCCAGCTCTGATTTGTGTACACCAGGGTGGAAATGAGAGGGGGGAACCAAAAACTCTCCCTCTTGATGTCTTAAATTAGCTTTTCACATTTTAGGTTGATAACATTTCTCATTTCTAAATATGGCAAGTCTAATGTGTGAAAGGTCATGCCTAATTTCAGAGAGATATCATCAGGATTCACTAGATGTTCATTTAAACATGTTCTGGACTTCTGTCTGGACTTTTGCTGGTAATGTTTCGATGAAAGTATTGACATCAATATATAACAATTGTCAGGCTTAATCCCTGATCTGGAAGAATTGGTAGAGATTGTCCCAGGTCATTCTGCAAATGTCCTGTCATGCTTTATGGAAACAATGAAATGTGAAAGGATAAAGAGCAAAGTCTTCAGCCCAGTAAGATTTTCTTGTATCGGCTTTTCTTTTCTGATGTAATGAGTGTGACGACTGTGATGTGAACTCACCACTGGAGCAGTCCAGTCCTCCCCAGCCGGGCTCACACTGGCAGGTGTCAGGAGAGACACAGCGTCCGTGGGAACACTCTTCAGTACACAATGCTGAGGAGAAAGAAGACACAAGATTCTTTAAAAGTATACAATAAGATACTTCTTTTTTTTTTTTAGCTTTAATGAATTACAAAGGACCTGTAGATCTCAGTCAAGTTTTACAATACATAAAAAGTGAGCAGAACAATTCATAATGTGAATATCTCTTTTGTTTACAGATGTAATGTGAGTCTGCAGTAACTTTCTGATCATAGAAAAAAAACTGTCTTGGTGTTAATCACAACTTCTTATTTCACCTTCTTCCAAATACTGTTTTGCTTTTTAAACATTGTGAAAAAGATATCAAAAAAGTATCTTTAAATACTTTACTGGATCATAACTCTTTTTATTTTACTTTGTAATTGAATGATCTGAATATTATCATCTATCAAATGTGAAACGATACAACTTTTCTTGATCAAACAAGCAGACTAAAACAATGCCCTCTAAAGGAGAAACTAAACGTGGAACATTCCAGATAAACATCAAACATCATCTACTGTACAGCATTTTTAAGTGAAAAATGACAATTTAGCTAAATGCTTCAGCTTTGAGTGAATTCCTATATTATCAAATCCGACTCTTTAATGCTCTGCACACTTCTGATTAACGAGGTGCAGCTAGTTTTTATGGACTTGTTCCTCCCAGGATTCGCCTCTCAGGCTGCATACAGTTGGCCCTAACTTATTGGTGGAGGTCGCAGGGGTCGTCTGCAGTACTAAAAGGAATCCCTGCTAAATCTGTATTTTTATTAACTAGGGCTATGGAAAATCATAAATGTTACAGTTAAGCACCGTGTTCTTTATTGTACACATGTGGTATCAGTTGAATGAATTCAGTTAATGAACAAACAGCAAACAGTGTTATTTAGCATTGCGTTATTAGATTTTTATCAATAGACTTTGTGATTTACTATTTATTTAGTAACCAATTCTATGATACGCATGTAATGCATTATAATACACTGATATATGAAATATTCCCAATGCTTTAAAACAACATTCAGAACACATGTATGACTTAATAAGTTAATTATCACAATATTTTCATTGCCAGTCGCCCACTGACATATTTTTCCCATTACTTAAAAGCAGCCAATGACCACTAAGAGAAACTTATACTGACATTATAAAAAAATATATAATGTATAACAATTCTAGGAATTATAATACATTATCATTCTCAACAGAAAAAACCTCAGTGTGTGATACTTGACCTTAAAACTAGAATAGTACAGTGATTTAAGAATATTTTAATGCATTTTAAGTTTACGTTATGGTAAGATTCTGCGAGCCGGCTCCTGATAGAGTGCAGGGCATATTATCGTCTTTGTACAGCAAACAGATAAGGCAGCGCTGACTGACATCTTCATTTCCCCCTTACGCTTCCCAGACTGGTGTAATATTTCATCAGGACACAACCTTAAAGTTAGGAGCCGTCATACAACATTCCAAGGTTCAAAACAAACGACTCACAGCATAATTAATGATGCCTTGTCTCACTGTGGTATTATCTGGCGCAGCGATTAGCTCAGGCCATAAGAAGGTGTGAGGAGGAGGAATATAGATGGATAGAAGATACAGAGAAAGCAATAACGAAAAGATTAATGACAAACACATTTCTCTAAAAGTGAATCTGAAAACTTCACTCCAACAAAAGAAAATATATGTAAAAGTTGAAATCCCCCCAAAGACATTTTTAAAACATAAAAATGGATCTTTCCACTTGAGACAGGTAGTAGGCCTACACATTTTTAATACGTTTCATCATGTATTAGCTACTTTGATTGACACTATAACTGTGTTTATATAGTGCTATGATCACATATGTTCATCGATCACTCCAGCATTTATGTAAAAGTCTTGCCAAAGTTAAGTCTTCAAAAAGTTTATATGTCAACCCAGTCTCACGGCATTTCGTGTTCACCAACACGAATTTTAATCTATTGATTCGTGTTCACCAACACGATTTGCCCCTTTTTTTCGTGTTGCACAGCACGATTTTAAAAGCAATGTATTTCTACTGGTAACGTGTTTCATGCCTGCAGGCTGCAGCACGTCTTTTTCTCCGGTCAGGTCATGGAAGACCGGAAGCTGTGTGGTTCATAAAAACATGTTCTTACTCAATATCAAGCCACAATTATTGCTTTTATTTTAAATCGTATAATTTCGGACTTTTGTTGCCGTCTGTGAGGAAAATAAATGGGGCTCAGAGCCTCAGGATACTGAAATCTGTATTTTTAAATATTGGCCATCCTGAACTCAGAAATGTTGACAATCGCAATGATGCTCGAAATGTCCCTTATAGGCCTACGTCTGTTTCCGGTTATATTTATTTTGAAATTCAGTTCCTGACGGACGCCGAAAAAGCCCGAGATTATGGAATTAAACCAATAAATAAAAGCAAGGATAATTGTGTGTTATTGGTGAGTAAATAACAGTGTGTTATTTTGAAAAGAATAACAAATTAGAAGGAAAGAAATATTTAAAAATACAGATTTCAGTATCCTGAGGCTCTGAGCCCCATTTATTTTCCTCACAGACGGCAACAAAAGTCCGAAATTATACGATTTAAAATAAAAGCAATAATTGTGGCTTGATATTGAGTAAGAACATGTTTTTATGAACCACACAGCTTCCGGTCTTCCACGACCCGACCGGAGAAAAAGACGTGCTGCAGCCTGCAGACACGAAACACGTTACCAGTAGAAATACATTGCTTTTAAAATCGTGCTGTGCAACACGAAAAAAAGAGGCAAATCGTGATGGTGAACACGAATCAATAGATTAAAAATCGTGTTGGTGAACACGAAATGCCGTGAGACTGGGTTGTATATGTATGTACTTTTGGGATGGGATGTGTCTCCCTACGAATTCCTCACAAGCGTCAACATCATTACGTCAATCCTGATAGCCTGTGGATCATGACTTGGATAATCCACCTGTCTTTATAATATGTAGCTTGTGCTAAAACGGAGCATCATTCAAACACCGCTTCTTGTTTCAGAGGATATCTCTCCCTGTTTTCATGTTTTCTGTTTTCAGAGGTTAGCTAGCTCAACTATCCATAGCATGGAACTAGTTTAAGCTAACATTCCGTTGCCGGGTGCTGGCTAGCTTGACACGTTTTGACTCAGATCTTTACTGTAGTACCAGTACAGCCACAAAGAACAACGTTGGGCGCACTTCCTGTGGGCTTCACCCTGAATTCCCGTTTACAGATACATTCTTAAGTAGAGACAATACAGGTCTGCTCATGCTGGACAGGCATGTTGCTCCCTAGTGGCTCTAGCTGCATGTTTCTAATCTCTGCTGCTGAGCACTCAGACACTTGGCACTCGGACTGAAGCTGCCGAGGCATTTTTAACAGATCAAATAAATCAAGCTGGGACAAAAAACGCTACAGGACCATTATCAACTATTACAAATGAAAGCATATCTGCCATCAGATCCATCATGATGTTTTTTTGCACAAGGGCAGTGTGTTATATCGGCTGTCAAAATATGCTTGTTTGTAATTTTACCTTATTGCCTCCACCTTTCCTTTCATTGCTAAATCAATTTGCGCCACTGCAACCCTGCGCCACTGTGTTCTTAGGGTGGGGGGGCTTTTAAATCACCACGCCGGGCTCAGTGATCGATGACAGCCCACCAGATGGCACCGTTCATCGACCCTACCCCATGTGGAATATTGTCGTAATTGTGGAGAGTATAAATTCACTCAGAGTGGCAAGGTGTCCAGGGTGTAGTCCAGGGTGTACTCTGCCTGATGCATGCTGGGAAAGGCTTTCATTCTCCCACAGTCCCACAGCCCAAAAATAATAATAAAAAAAGGATGAAACTATAGAAAATGGTAATCTTACCCTTCACACTAAAAGCCCCATATTGCTTAATGGTTTGTTAAATCAAAGTGCGGGTGATAAACAGCTTCATTGTCATCTGTGCCACTTGTTAAAAGTGAACGGCTGAACATCCCCCGCAACTCATTTTGCAAGAATAACTTGTGTACTACGGTATGAATACTGCATCACACATCAGGTAGAGAATGTGCCGGCAAAAGACGGTCTGACAGCTTGGAGACTTTCGCTGCTCCATCACAGAGATATGATGTGCTCCCACTCTCTGTTTGTGCAACTGATTCCTCTCCAACAGTCAGCTCCTCTTGCATAAATATGTGCTCAGGAACAAATTAATATCACATCAATTGAAAAAAAATCAGCACACACACACAACTAATCCTGCACCACAGACAATATTTGAAATTAGATGCTGTGTTTTAAGGCTATAGGGTGTTCAAAATAAGCACAGTGCACAAAAAGTGAAGTGCTGAGTTTTAAAAGTTGCAAAGTACGCAAGAAGTGACAAAAAGTGGGTTGAGTGGATACAGGAGTTAGACTGGACACTGTTTTATGGCTCTTATAGTACTTTAGCCACCGAGGAGTCGTCCTGTTTAAATTTATAGTAGGACTGTGTTAACATTTTACAGCTTTTTCCATACATTAAGACAGGAATCCTCGCAGGCATAAGGCTCTTGACACCGCACACTAAGTAAAGATTTATACTGGAGGTGAGCCTGAGCCGCTGCCTGTAATACTGAAAGCTTTACATCTCCCTTAGAAATAGACAGTGAGAACTGGACGGTTGTATTTCAAGGGTGTTTAAAGTGTCAAGAGTATTTGTTTCTACTAGAGGACAGAAATATTTGTGTTAAAGAATACTACAGTAATAGATAGAGCGCATTTATATTAGAAACTGTTCAGTATAAAAAAGATCAAAGCGTTACCAATAACTCTAAACAACAACTTGGGTTGATGTGAAAACAACAGTAAAACAACAAATATGACATCCAAGTCATATGAGCTGCTATTTTAGTTAGATACAACATTCAAATGTGGTTTAACGACCTCACAAAAGACCTACGAAGTAACAGAAACATCACATCAAGTGGGTTAGCAAAACCTGGGTAATAACACCAAACCGCCACTAATTTGATTATGTTAGAGAACTATCAAGAATACGTTTAGAAAAATGATATATAGGGTCATGTATGGGGGTTGGGGCGGGGATTTAGTTCAGTGCCACTTTACATGTAATACGTATTAGGACACAGAGCACAGAGTCATCTTGTAAGGCGCTATTTATTTTTGATATATTTTTTTTTTATTTCCCATGGGTCCCATAACTGTTTCTTGGTCCCCCCTGTGCCACCTTATTGTAAACAGACCCTATGTTTAAGGGAATAGCCAGTTCTCTTTGGTAATTATGCAGCAGCATTTTAGCCTACGTGTAGATGTGTACCTTGCTCTGTCTTGGTTCGCTCCAGTCAGCTAATAAATAAAGAGGCACAATCCAAACAATATGTTGCAATATGACAGTAAGGCCATTACTGTCATGATTTGATTTGTCAGAAATTAGATTGGGCAAGTGATGTTTCTGTTTACGCTTTAGTTTTAGAAGCCATTGCCAAACATTTTTGTTGTTTTTATACTATGTTCATATACTCCTGGACTTGAGGAACCTGTATTCATGAATGTCACTGTCTCTATCAACCTTCTATAATCTCTTAAAATGAAACAATGTCAGGCCACACATTGAATATGTATTTCTGCAAAACACTGATTTCAAATTGCCAGATTTCAGACTCAAGAGCTAAAAGATATGATTAAGTTTGGGTAGCAGATTTCAGCCTCCATTTCCTATTAATCCTGTAAACCCTTTAGACTTCTCTTCTGACCCCTCTCGTCTCGCCCTTCAGATAGGGGAGCAGGCCATTTGCCATTGTGTGGTCACTGTTAACACAAAAGCAGTCAAATGAGAAGGGATGGGTTCACTGCTGCAATCAAAGCAGGATGAATTCTGTAATGAGCTCAAACTAATCAAGATGAACACTTTCTATTCATGCACTTCTTTGTGCTACCGGCGTATCTTTGGCAAGAGAGAGAGAAAATGCAATTAGCTGCAAATACAGACCCACATTTTAATAAGAGAGCCAAAGACACATGTTCTTGTAATCCTGAAGGAGAGTTGATCAATTATTAAACGGTGGGCTTAATCCTTTCATCCTGTGGATAGGAGCTGAAGCAGCTACAAGGAGGATTACATCAGCGATGGGTACAAAGATTAATAGATATCAAATTAAATAATCGCCACCTAATTCCCACTATTGTCTCGGCATGCAGAAGCAGTCTTTAGGCTCCTTGAATCTCTTGATCTGCTGAGAGCGGAGGTATGAGCAGCAGCAGGAAGAACAGCAGTGGAAGTGCACACCTGACATCTTTCTCTGTGTTAAACTGGCAGGGTGTCATATAAAAGGAGCAGAGTAAAAACTTGTAAAGTGGCATCATCACATCCCCGGGCGACAGGGATTGCCAATTACATTGTTCTTGGGGAGAAAAGACATTACAAATAATTAGTATTTCCACTCTTGTACTCTGGACATTACATAATGTTCATTTTAGAGGCTTTTCTTGTTTTCTTGAGACTTATTTACGGAACAAAAAACTGCATATCAATAATGTTTCTTTGTATTAGAGCTGTAACCAGATATATGATGTGGATAAGAAAATATAATAGTGTCTGTATCTAAATCTTTGCAGGATTATTATATGTTCCCCTTGTCACACAAGTTGCCAAAATAAAACGTCGTCTTTGGGTCAAAGGTCAGTCAAACAAGGAATATGAGCCATAAATGTATTAAGAAATCATATATTTTCTTACAGGAGCTCTAAATAACTTCAAATGTTGTCTCAATTATAATAATTATAACAAACAAATAAGGGCTAAAAACGGACAGTTTTAAGATTGAAGGGGCGCTATTCTGCTCCTTTTCATATTTGTATTTAGTGCGTCTACTGGGACATGTCTCCATGCTTTAATGTTAAAAAAGCTCTTTATTTGTCTCATACTGTGCTGCAGCACCCTTTCACCCTGAAACCAGAGCCCAGTCTGCTCTGATTGGTTATCTGTATAGGGTCCCTTTAATATACAGACATCTTCTGTGGGTCATCCATACTATATATGTTGACCAGATGCATTGAGCAGTACTGGATCAAGCTTGATTAAAGTCACACACATGTCATTTCTTCATGCTCTGACAGCTTTGTGTTATTTGACAATGGACGGGATATTGACAAAGCGATGATCTTAAGTGCATGTAAAATGGCAGAGAGCTTTTAAATGACTAAAGCTTTAGATAAAAAATGTTTTATAGATACTTTAAATCCAGATGTATACACACCCTGCATGTTTTTAATGATATATTGCCTTTTACAATTTTGACCTGCAACACTGACAGTCACGTAGCTTTTACGTATAGACTTACTTTTAAAACTTTTTACGAGGTTGTGAATCTACACACTTTGTGTAGATTTAGCTGCTTAAAAAATATACAAAAAAACACATTACCTGAATAAATCAAATGATAAAGAATGATCTGTAAACTGTCTGAATATTATAAATCGCAGTCTAGATAGTTTTAGCTTCTACTGTAAATCGGAACGTGGATATTTTTAAATTTAAAGAAAGAATTCCATTCCACACTACTGTGCTTGTTATTCCTCTTTACTAACGCGTAACAAAAATAATACTACTGAATAAGAGTGACAGCATGAAGTGGAATTATGGGTTCACAGAAGGAAGGTTTGTGTTGTGGGATGTAAATCCGATGCCAACTGTAATTGATATGAGAGTTGTCGTGGGGACGTGACGAGTGGCCGAGGTTTCAGGTTGGGTCACGGAGAGGGGAGGGGTTTAAGGTTGAAGCTGGTGGATGGGTGAGGAGGTGACAGACTGCCAAACTGCTAGGGTTCAACAGCCAGAGAGGGGAGGCATCCAGGATCCAGAGAGGAACACGAAAAAAAGAAAGAGAACAGAATGAGTCGGACAGAGAATAAAAAAGAGGACGACTGAGGGAGGATCGCTCCGACTTGAGATAAAATGGCCTCAGGCAGAGATGAAAAATAACAAAGGGTTTGCTATGCCTGCAGGACAGGGAACATCCACACAAGATGTGCAAAGTCAAGAAGCAAGTAAACAGCAATGACAGCCTGCACATAATTACATGTGTGTTGATATCGAGACAAACAGGAAATGAAAAACAGAGTGCTCACAACACAGCCAGGAAACACAGAAAGAGGAAAGCCCTATAATCAAATTAGAAGCCCCCCCCCCCTCCTACTACTTCTTTCTGTTTCGGGGGGAGGTAAACCTTTCAATTAGCTCAGGCTGTGCATATCGCACAACAAAAGACCTGTCACAGGCCGTCACCGTTAGCTAACCAGGCAGGCGTGTTCCCGTAGTTAACGCTGAAGAATTAGCTTCCGGCATTCAAACTAGTCAGCCACTGGAAGGGTGGAGCTGTCTGTGAGTCTGAGTGTGTGTGTGTGTGTGTGTGTGTGTGTGTGTGTGTGTGTGTGTGTGTGTGTGTGTGTGTGTGTGTGTGTGTGTGTGTGTGTGTGTGTGTGTGTGTGTGTGTGTGTGTGTGTGTGTGTGTGTGTGTGTGTGTGTGTGTGTGTGTGTGTGTGTGTGTGTGTGTGTGTGTGTGTGTGTGTGTGTGTGTGTGTGTGTGTGTGTGTGTGTGGGCGCGCGCGGTAGAGCAGACATCGCACAATAGAGTCTAGGGTTATTTGTCTAGGTTCCCCGGGCGAATCTAATAAAGTTGTTTACAAGCAGATGCTGAATAAAGACACACAATATGCTCCTCTTTGCCCTCCCCGCCCCTCGGGCCGACCCATTCACTTCCTCTCCTCAATGAGAAAAGGCAACACTGCCCTATAGAGTTTACCATCTAGGGTGGATAATTGATTTCTTTTGCAGGATCGAGGAAGGTATACTCGCTTGAGATTAACACGGGGCAGGGAGATATCCATTTTTTCTGGCAAACACTGTTTGGAAAAATCTTTGATTGTTGACGTTTGACTTTTAAATTCAAGCAGCAAGTAAACTTCCAGGATCTCACTTTGATCTTCATGTGCGATATCAATTATTTTCCCTTTAAAAAAACATAAGAGGTCTGCACTAATACTTTTATTACAGCTTTCTATGACATCATGCCAACGCTACTTGTAATATGAAAATCTGCTTATAATGTAGCTCAGTCTATGAAGCATTTCTGTAAAAAGTAGTCACAGAAGTGTATATATAAGGAATTAAAATGAAAGCACAGATTTAAGTTACATAGCTCTTCTCTCACCAATAGTGCTATTCATCAATATAGATTGAGGTGGCCAGATGTTTGCCTTCTCTCAAATGTAATGAAAATGTATTTTTATAGACAACATCTTTTGGGACTAGTATTCAACATCCTGTTTTTTAGAGGGGGGGGGGGGTTAGAGATTATGTTAACGGGAACATTCTGACACTATATGCTACATACTGTAGAATAGATGCTGTGGAGACCATTGGAAAACTAGAACCATTTAAACAATCAATTGAATTATAATGATACATTAATTATGAAAGTAAATGGGGACTGTAAAGAAATATGGTGGATGTCTCCAATTGCATTCCCCCTTGTTCTCATATGGCTCATAGGTTATTGCAGAAAGATATTGGGTTGAAATCATGTGTTCCACAGATTTGCTACCAAATGTTTTTACAACAACACTCGAAAAATGATAAAAATGGGTTTTAAAATAAGGAAATACTACATTCTGACACCAACACCCTGAGGAACACCACTGAAAGATCTACGTCGTCTGTCACGTTACATGTAAGTTTCAGTTTTGCTATTAAAGCACCTCCTTGAGGGAATTGGCTTGATAGCAGCATTAGTTTTTACTCTGCTCCTTTTATATGACACCTTTTGGAATAGATTGTACATTTGATCAAGGTGTGCAGTGCACATGTAGTTATTACTTATTACACCTATTCTCCTTTTATAATTAACAGTTTAAAAGTTGGTGTGTTCTATGACTTCTTCAGCGGTATCAGATGTAATGAGATACATAGTTATGAAGGAGAACTAGAAATGTGGTGTGTGTGCGCGTGCGTGCGTGCGTGCGTGCGTGCGTGTGTGTGTGTCTCCAACAATTAAGAGCAGCAGCTGAAGGTTTTACAGTTAAATAAAGAATCCAGTGTATGTGTCGCATCAGCTTTGACTCAACATCTGTCGTCTCATCTGCTTCGTATAATTGTCTGATGTTTTGTTTAAAGTTTTTCTTTAGCTTGGAAAACTTAAAAAGAGCTTCAAATCAAAAGGAACCGTGTAGGAATATTGCTGTTTTATCTAACTTTATCATCAACATTAAATAAAAGGATGACCCTCATTGTATATGAGGTGAATGTGACAAATATCACGAAGATAAACGGTCTCTTGTACTTAAAATAAAAAGGCAACAGAGGAATACTTTGCCCTTATTGACTTATTGACTACTCTTCAAACATTATCTCCAGAATAAGCGAGATATCCCACATCTAACTCCATATTAGTGGATGTTTGTGGTTGCTTTTGTTTCCCTTGTTTTTGACCTTATCCTTCCATTTGTGTTGAAGCTGTCCGTGGTAAAAACTTTAAGCGGAAATGGATCCACTTTGTAAACGATCTAACTTTGACAGCTCTAACGGCAGATAACCGCCTGGGCGCAAGTGAAAAGATAACGATTGAGATTGAATCACTGTTCCACAAGATACACTGCAATTTGAACAAGCCTGTAAAGAAAGAAAGAAAAAAACGTTCTGTGTATCAAGTGGAAAAAAAGTTTGGAAAATAACAATGCAGATGACAGGAAAACATTTTGTTTGTTGCAGGGAGGCTGTGTATTTTGGAGATAGTGCTGTCTGAATGGAAACAACAATATTGGATGGGTTTATAAATCAACATTTGATAAAACGCCATGTGCAGCTTTATAGCATCCTTTAGAAAGAGAGCAATGCGTGTCAACTACTCGTGAAAAAAGTCAAATGTTTTGCCCAGTGTAATGTGAACTGAGTCATTTGTTTGGTCTATATGTCTTTGTTATATCAGACACTTTATAGTTGTCGGTTAAACATTGTTATCAAAAATGCTACTTTGTACTGCACTGCAAATCATTTCTACAATTTGTCCCACAAATTGAGCGAATGTCCTGCATTTGATAAGTAAATGTATATATTTATGGGAGCAGCAGAGATTTTTTTGAGATATTTGCCAGAGTTTTTTTTATTTCAATCACGCATGGATGTGATTACGATTTGAAGCGACACTACACGCGAAACTCACAAGAAATGCCCGGCTCAGAGAAAAATGACGATCTACAGATAGATAGATTCCTCTTGAAACTAAAAGAGGATTACCAAGCAGATGAGGTAACAGCAGCTGAAATAAAAAACGTTTAACACACTGTGCAGCATTCGCAATCATACAGGTCAGCAGTATGCTCATATTTCCAGATTCAGACATTTCCCCCAACAATACGGGCTTGTTTGTGGATGCGTGTTTGTTAGACAAAAAAAATGAATTCAAACCAATTATATTCCTTTTCTTGCATTGTTCGTGCAAACAATTCACCTATAGTAAAACATTGCTATTAATATTTAAAAGCTAATAGTTGCAATATAAATGTTTACTTTAAGGGTGAGATGGACATTATATTTAAATCGCATTGTCCTGCATGTGGCTTGTTTGCACCTGGTCAACCTACGTATAGGTAGCACAGCATTCTTTTATTGTCTTGTATTATCTTTTTAATTTAAAAGCTGCACTGGAATAAAAAGAAAACAACAACTTACGAACACAGAGGCTTCCACTTTCAAAGAAGCCCGGGCAGCACTGTGAGCGTCGCCTGTACATCGTCCTCACACCTCTCCTGTACGCCGTCTTGTAGCTGATCCTGTACACAAACACAACAAAGTTGACTTATATGCCATTTTTCTTTCCGTTAAATAGTATATTTACTTAAAGGTTATAACCAACAATAATCATGCTGCTCCATAAAAACAAACTAAAAAGTGTTCATATCAGTACACTCCTGAAAAATAAGCGACACTTTGAGGAAGTCTCTCCCAGTCATTCAAGGAGGCTGACGTTGTCTTGACATTTTCAGCTTAAGATCAATGACTCAGCTCTTAGCTGGAGGAGCTAAACTGGCGGCTATAAAGCTTAATGTGGTCATTAAAGCCGATGCGCTGACGGTCGCTCATCAAAATGACCACATCAGACGGCGTTGGGTAGTAGACTCTGGTGACTGACTGCCTCGGAGCTTCAGCATCAGAAGTGCATGCTGTACGAGGTGACGTGCTGCATGTGGACTGACCGGATAGTGTTTGTAAATAAGGACGGCAAGGCAATGGTCAAAACGTGATCACAGGAACTGTTTAAAAAATATATCTTTTACTTTATCTTTTTTTGGGCATTAAGCTTAAACTTCTGTTCATATAAATATCTTTGTTTTATTTAAATGTATTTCATATTGCACATTATTACATTCCAATTAGTCAATTCGGATATTTTAAAGGTTATTAACACTTGATAACACACCGCTGCTTAGCAAAAATAATGACCGTTGCTAAGGAGGATCAAGGGAGAGAAGGAAAGAGGTTAAAAGACAGAGTGTTGGGCGTCAGATAATTAAGCAGAAGAAGGCAGACAGGAACACACTAACAGGACCACGGTACGGTACGGGCTCTGGCATTGTTTAGAACATGTTCTTGGAAAAGAAACTCAGAACAGACTTGGACAGTTATAGAAAATCAGTGCTACCGACGTTTTAAGTTACGTTGCTGTTGCCAGCCATTGGTGAACGGAAGCAATAAGATATTTTTTAGGTCTATACAACTATTTAAAGTGGACCTATCATGCTATATTTCAAAAATATATTGTAGGGCCATACCTATATAAAACATGTCTGTGAAGTTTTTTTTTCAAAATACCAAACAGTTCACTCGTTGTAGCCATGCCTCATACTGCTCAAACCCCTCTTTTGAAGCCCTGTTAGAGAAACACAGATTTTGGGTCCTTAGCTTGAAAAAAATGAATAAGAGGAGGCGGAGCTAATGCCTGATCAGAAATCTACCGGAGATAAAGTTAAATTCGGTTGTGATAAAACGCCATCCTGTTTAAATCACGTCAAGGATTATTTATGAAATAGTATGGAGCTCAAATGCTTTTTCTCTTGCAGGTTTATCACAAGGTGAGTTCTTTTTCTATTTCCTGCTTTTTAAAAACACATGTGCTCCTCAGTACAGGTTAGCTCTGAGTGTTAGCGAGGCTTGCTAATGTAAACAAAGACAAGATTACATCCAAAACATGTCAGGCATTGTTTCTGTGGGTCCGCCGACGTCAGTTCGGATGGAAATCTGTATCCGCTCGTTGTACACCCGTTTTTAAAAGATTTGGGTACGGAGGAAAAGAGAGAGGGATTTTATTTTCTGACGCTGCGTGAGTTCCCCGATGCACCGGGGACACATATTTCTATAAAAGACATCACAAAGTGCATTTCGCATGATAGGTCCCCGTTAATAATGGAAGTCAATTCGATAGTTTATCTAGTAAGTAGCTGTGTAAAAGCGGGATAATGTGCAGCGAAGCGGTCATCATTGAAAAATGTACCCCGCACAGGGCGATCATTGAGCCCAACGAGAAGTGGAGGGATCTTGTATTATGACCCTCCCTCCAACTCCATACACAAAGTTGAAGATACATTTTACAGAAATCTTTTATAGATCTCTATAATATTGCTATTCTGAATTATTTTGCCCATGTAGTTAAAATGTGCTATTGTGCCTTATATCAAGAGTATGTATCGGAAGAAAGTCAAAGCTCTGCTTTCAAATGAAATGCATACATACATTTTGTATTTTAATTAGGTCTAAAAGCCATTAACTGTAATCTGCAGAAAGATTGTCGAAGTTGTGGAATTAACAAGTTTTTTTTACATTTATCGAGTAAAAAAGCTATTCTTGATTTCAATATTACAGTCAATTGAAATGAATGTATATTTGAACTGTTTGTCAAACTAAATTAGCAATGTAAGGGCGTCACCTATGGCTTTTCAATTTCATGCAATTTCTAAACTAAATTCATGAATTGGTTAATTAAAGAATTAGATGATAGTGATAATAATCACTTGTTGCTGCAACAGTGCCCTCTGCAGCTACCATGAGTAGCTGTCTGAGTCCATACCTGTGTCTGGTGCATTTGAACCAGTTGAGGATGTCGGTGCAGCGGGTGTAGTAGACCTGGTCGAATGGATGGGCGTACGACTCCTGCACAGTCACTGCATAGCTGGAGGGATAGGACAAATCAAACACACATTACCGGGGTGCCTGAAAACCATCGCTAAAAGACACATGCAGAATTGAATCCCTAATTTTGAATACTCGTGAATAATACATTAACAAGAAGCCTGTTGCACTTCCAATTCATGTTTTTCTTTTCCAGTTACCCTCAAAAACACACATTTTTAAAGAATCTGAACAGAACTACATTTTTGATTTCTGATATTGTCTCTTCAGGGGCTAATTTTGTTTACCTGGAACAATACAGTACCTACTGTAGCTGACCCAGGTGTTGAATAAAGGTTACTGAGTCTAACCTTTGGCGAAAAGGGAAAACTGTAATAGAGGTAATATCCATTTCCACAATTCCCGCTGATAACACTGAGATTATCGATCACAGCACATGCACTCTGTAGCTCTCATCAGTAATGACATTGTGCTTTTTACTCAGTGTTGCACTGAGTGGCGAGACCACTCAAGCAGTCACATTAGCATGGCTCTGAATTTACGGCCTTGCCGTGTCCCCAGGAGTAAACCTTTTCCCTTTTGCTTAATGGCAAACGCTCGGTCCCTGATTTGTGGCAGGGAGTCCATTAGCTCGCTGCGGCAGTTTTGAGCAGCGTTTATGAATATTGGAGAGTAATCTATATGGGGGGGGGGGACTGACCTCTCCCAGTGGCTGCACACATTGGGGTCGTCCGGGTTGAGGGGCGTCGCCAGAGAGATGAAGCTGATCAGGAAGAGCCACAGCAGGGCCTGGGGGGGAACACCACCGACCCCCATTGTCCTCCTCCCTCCGTGCTAGGGGAAGCAGAGAGAGACGGTTAGATTTGACCTTTTAAAAGCATGCAGTGTCGTGTCATAACTCCGATTCTAGGCCATGACAAAAAACAGTGGGATGAAGCAATAGTTCTTAAAACATTTATTGTAATATAAAGCAAAACAAAGGCCAAAATGTGTAGCTGCTGGCAGGAAGGAGTCTAGGAGAGAAACTAAGAGAGACACTCTGAAGTGGGGCTTGTATTGTCCCCTGGAGCGCAGCATCCAGGTGCTCTGCATCAGTTACCTTCAGGAGAGAAACAACAAGCTACAAGATCTATTTCATGAGTTAGGCTGGGGCCATCAGCCCTGCCGATGTCTCCAGGGATTACCAGGATACTATTAACAGTGGAGAAATGTTATAAGTACATTTTAAGTATATTTACTCAAGTACTGTACCTAAGTACAATTTTGAGGTTCTGGTACTTTACATTATTTTTCATTTATGCTTCTTTATACTAAGCAAAATATGTTGTTTTACTCTATTATATCTACAGTACTAGTGAAATCTTACACACACATTGATGCTTTAGTGCTTACAATCTAATAATGAATGATTCTTTAACTGAAGGTTGGCTTATAGGTTGCACCCCATTTGGCTGCTTCGGGTTACGCAGCTGTAGGTATGATGTTGAATCTCTCTAAGCTGAGAATCAAACAGCAGCAGGTGGTGCAGATGCTGAGGTGAACTTTCATTCAATCTTTTTGCAGCTTTAAAGTATTTACAGAGAGTTTGGATCGAAACACTTGAACTCCTATCAAAATCCAACTTAACTGAGAGCCCGCCCTCCCAGGTATGATTGATCAATAAGGTCGGGAAATATTAATGTGTTCTATGTCTCAACACTAACAACACCTCGGTTGATTGTTCAATAGTAACGTGTTTTTTTTGTATCTCATTTAATAACATCTTTTATCAACCAATAAAATGCAACATTTTTACAAGCTACATCATAGTGCTTCTTTTGAGGAATACTTGCTCTGTAAGGCAAACCAATAAAGGCAAAAACATTACTTTTCATGCATTGGTCCATCTTAAGTTTGGGCTATTTTGCTTTCCTTGCAGTGTTCTTTCAGACAGGTGGAAAAACAACATCCAAAAATCCCATAAAGTGGTTTATTTGACTAAATGTGTGTCTGTAGATTTCTCCTTAATTGACAAAACCCTAGCAATAGATATTGCCCTATTTGCATATTTATACATATCATTTCATAAGACATGTAAAACATAATATTATAGTCTTAGCTTATCAAATCAACTCAAGTTTTATTTATATAGCACATTTATAAACGATTTTTGGTGGAGCCAAAGTGCTGTACATAAAATAAAAATAGCCTACAGTAGAGACACTTTACAGCAAATACAACGGCACAGATTGTTCAGAATATCAGTATGAGAAAAATGACACCCTTCCTTAGACCCTCACATCGTACAAGGAAAAACTTCCAGAGAAAACCCACAGTTTAAGGGGGAAAAAAAGGTCTTAGCTTACATTTCTCAGTGATATCTATTAGTTAAATGTAAACTATATTCACCTGTATCATCTTTACATCCACAAAAAACACAAAGGGATATCTTTGATTAAAGTTTGTGTTTCCTTTAAAAATCTAATTTAAGTTAAATTAAGTGACATCTCAATTATTTGTGTCTTACAATCCCGAACTTGCCTAACAAAAACAAAATATTCACATCTCTCTCAGCAAATGTTTTAACAAAAAAGATGAACGTGTAGCAAAAAACCTCATTTGCAATAAATAAGACATTAAACAGCACCAGCAGACCATGCTATTGTCAGGGAGAAATGTCAACACACAAAGTGCAGCAGGCAGAAGGCAACCAGGGTGTAAATATGGAGATATGTGAATCTGAAATGTGAACTGATTCACAAGGCAATGAAACTTCTGCTTGGGGCGATCCACTGTTATTTTCTTCAGAGCAAAAGGCGGAAGGCTGAATGCATGTCAGGAGAAACGAGCGCTGTGAAAGTTGAAACCTCTATTATTAAATGCAAAAGAAAATAGCAGGGCACGCATGCACTGCAGAGAATACTAATCAAAAAGAAAATCCAAGAGGGACATCTCCGTGTGTCCAATCTCTCCATAGAAATGAAAAAAAAATTCTCAGTCCAAAAGAAATTGAGTTGACAGCCATTTTAACAATGGTTGAAAAAGTATTCCGATATTATATTTTAGTAATGGAAGCAATACTACATTGTAAACAAACTATATTACAAGTAAAAGTCTAAAGTATTGCCATAGAAAGATACTTTTAGAATAAAAAGTGAATAATAATAATTATGGATGCATTAATGTGTTCATCACAGCTAGTTAATGTGGTGCTAATTTAATTACCTGGCACACCAAAAATAAGAGGCTAACTTATTACTTTTTTGAAATATTTTGTACAAGCAGATAATCTGAATCTGTAAATTAAATTAAATGTCAGATAAATGTAGTGGAGTAAAAAGTTTATTTTTACGTTTTGTTCTACAACCCAGTTGGTGAATGTCGTACTTTTTCATGTGGTCTTAAAACAGCAGTTGCTTACAAGTCACTAAATGAGACTACTAAACGTCATCACGACGACCATTAGCCACCTTTAGCCTAGCAGGAGCAGTGGCGAGCCGTCAGGGCCTTCTACAATATTCTAAAACATAATATTTGAAAACAATTTTTTTTTTTTTTTCATTTAAAAAAATAATAATTATATATACATTTTTCATTAGTTTTACCAAAATAACTTGATTTAATTGTATTTAAAATAATATTTCCAAAGAAATAAATCCTTCGAATCTGCCTGTTCAGTTTCTGTTGGAATGTGAAGGGTTAAATGCCGTCTCTGCGAGTTCTGTGAAGACGGGAGAGCTTGTTGGTCCCTCTGTACATTCACAGAGGGCCCGCTATAGTAACTCAACGAGAGAGTAATGTCAAATGACAGTACAATTGACCAATCATATCTTCCCTCTAAATGGGTGGGCTTTATTTTCGCGGACTTTATGACAAGTTCCGCCCGCTGTGAGGTATACAAGTCATGGCCATGGATGTATAATAAGAACATTTTTCCAAAAAAAATCCCACACTGGAGGGGACTGTAAAACACTTTTAAAACAATTTAGTATCAGAAGCAGAACCTAAATAAAAGCTCTTTATTTTGTCCATACTGCCTGGCTGCAGCACCTCTTTTCACCCTCTGTCCCAGAGCTCAGTCTGCTCTGATTGGTTAGCCACTTAGAGATGTCTCGCCCCTTAGACTATCACGTACAATTAGTTGGAGCGCTAGCCAATAGAAGTGCGTGTGACAGTGATGTCACCAGGGTTGGGTTGTAACGGAATACATGTAACGGCGTTACGTAATCAGAATACAAAAATCAAGTAACTGTATTCAGCTCGCGTTACATTTGAAAAACGAGTAATCTGATTACAGTTACTTTCGGAAACCTGAAGTGAATACATTTTGGATTACTTATTGGAATTATTGGTGGAAAGATTTCCTCACAACATTTAATATTCATTACTAAAGGTACAGCAAAACGTGTACCGCCACAGATGGACCAAAAAAGCATTTGAAAAAAAATCACGGGTCCGCTCAGTGGAACAATAATAACGAAACATGGAGGAACAAAAGTCTGCGTTTAAATCGCGTGTGTGTGTGTATATATATAGGTGTGTGTGGTTAACACACATCAGCCTGCGGTCGCTCTTTAGCCTTACTAATGATTATTTCTGAAGGTATAC
Source organism: Pseudochaenichthys georgianus (assembly GCF_902827115.2). NCBI lineage: Eukaryota > Metazoa > Chordata > Actinopteri > Perciformes > Channichthyidae > Pseudochaenichthys > Pseudochaenichthys georgianus. The sequence goes on from NC_047505.1 coordinate 15,543,642, forward strand.
ACAGTGAAGGCGGTGCGTGAAAGGCACTGCGCGGCACGCTCGTCTTCTCAGAGGCTGAGTTAACCCTCCCGCTGCCTCCTGGCGCTGCAGAGATGTCATGAAGTGAAGCAGGTGTTCCTTCTATAAAACAGCTGCGGGCAGCAGATACTGTGAGTGTCCCAGACATGAATTCATAGATCAAGGCAGACTGGTGCACACACTCTCCTGTTTTGCCGATCCGGTGTTAAACAAATGTAGTTCTACACCCCTGGCCGAAATGTCCTTAAAATGAAGTCCGAGTTCGACATTTTAATTAATGTCCTGCCAACACTGGCAGGACAGAAGGCGACACGCCCGTTCTAAGCCGTGTCCCTCACTCCTCACATCCCAAGCTGCATTCCCAAAACGTGTATTATGTTGTTACATCGTTTCAGATGTGATGTTTCAGTTGTGCTCTTGATAAGCCATTAAAACGGTAAAAACACGTTCAGTTTCCTTTTGCTTTTTGTGTCTCCCGTTCACCAAAACATACCCATCTGTGATGGAAAAAGAAAGTAATCCAAAAGTAATCTAAAAGTAATCTGATTACGTTACTTTTTTAAGACACGTAACTGTAACTGTATTCGGATTACTTTCAGAGCCATGTATTCAGTAATCAGTAACTGATTACATTTACAAAGTAACCCTCCCAACCCTGGATGTCACTATGTTAGGAAAGTGAACAAAGGAGTCCAATGGAGGGATTTCAGCGTTTGTAGACCATTCACATGCACATTGACCTATAACACAATACAGGAGAGGGGAAAGTCCCAAAAACGAAATAAGGCCCCTTTATTAGACTAACATAGTAAATCAAGAGGCAAGCACATGTTAACACAATAAAATCAAATAAGTCTAAAAGTATCAAAAGACATTAAAAACATTAGTAAATTGCAGAGGTGGGTGGTACGTCCACACAGCAGCTTCAGAATAATCTTCCACCGCTTCTCTGCCCATTGACTTTGAATGGGGATGACGTCACTTTGCCTCGCTTTTCGCCGAACTGCATTGTGGGGGAGCGAAGCGAAGATTTCCAGGATGTCCAGGATTTCCAGGATTCCAAAGTTGAGCAATGTTCAACTTTTGAAGCTGAGCTGGAAGCGCCAGCCAATCAAACACGTTTATGCAAATCTAACAGTAGAAGCGCTAGCCAATCAAACCGCGTGTAAGCAGGGAGAACCAGACCGCAGCTCATTTCCTCATATTCCAAACGAGAAATTATGGTAGCAAATCACCCGGTTCTTTACGACCAGAACTATTAACGGGATACAAACCGGAGGAACCAGGCATGGAGGGAGGTGGCAGAGACAGTGGGTGAAACTGGTAGGTTTTCGCCTGTTTGGGGAGTTTATATATATATATATTGCTCGCATAAAATCCCCGGGGTTTTTTGCTTTGTATGTCGGGGGCGGGAGATTCATGTGATTGGTTGTTGGCCGCATTGCTCGCAAAAAATCTCCAAGCTGTCAGACACGCCCAGCTCCAAGATTTTCAAGATTTTTGAAAATCTCCCGCCCCCGACATACAAAGCAAAAAACCCCGCGGATTTTATGCGAGCAATATATATATATATATAAACTCCCCAAACAGGCAAAAACCTACCAGTTTCACCCACTGTCTCTGCCACCTCCCTCCATGCCTGGTTCCTCCGGTTTGTATCCCGTAAATAGTTCTAGTCGTAAAGAACCGGGTGATTTGCTACAGTAATTTCTCGTTTGGAATATGAGGAAATGAACTGCGGTCTGGTTCTCCCTGCTTACACACGGTTTGATTGGCTAGCGCTTCTACTGTCAGATTTGCATAAACGTGTTTGATTGGCTGGCGCTTCCAGCTCAGCTTCAAAAGTTGAACATTGCTCAACTTTTGAATCCTGGAAATCCTGGAAACCTTCGCTTCGCTCCCCCACAATGCAGTTCGGCAAAAAGCGAGGCAAAGTGACGTCATCCCCATTCAAAGTCAATGGGCAGAGAAGCGGTGGAAGCGGTGGAAGATTCTTCTGAAGCTGCTGTGTGGACGTACCGTTAGTCCTACATGTGCAAGTCATGAGCAAGTCTCAAGTCTTGACCTACAAGTATCAAGCGAGTCCCAAGTCACTGTGGTGAGAGTCAAGCAAGTCAAGTCATACGAAATTCTGATGAATAAGCCCAGTTTCCGCATTTAAAATCAGTTAAAAGACTGGTTATGAAAATGGATTCAACCCACACTTACTATGATCTTCATTACATACACAGTTAATCATTTGAAATCTAATTTAGACCGATGACAATCATATTAGATTAATATTAACCCTAGAACTGCAGACAATATAGCTACTGTAGGACTCAATCAAAAAGTCTGTTCAAAAAGGCAGAATTCCAGGTAAGAAAATCATATGGCATTTTCCATTACACATATTTAATTTAAATTGTTGTTAACACTAGAACCGCCAACAGCGTCAGCACCTACATAGATATAATTTTCAAATCATTTAATTTGTTCCTCTTCATAATTTCCTTATAAACTAAGGACGATTTAAAACTCACTTCATTTGGTTAATTTTTAGCTTTTTAAGCTTCAGCTTATCATCATAACAGATCAAAAAGTTCAGATTCATTTTACAATAAATCAAGGAATGATGCACTTCTACAAACAAAAACAACATAATTAAAACATTTAAACAAACTACTAAAAGTAGATGAACTACATTATTCAAATGTTTACAGTAACTTCTGATAATAACACAGGGGAAATAAACGAGGCATCTCTCTCTCTCTCTCTCTCTTTACCGTTTTGGCTTCTCTTTGCAATGCTTAATCGATTTGAAACCAAGTCTAACGTAGCTTAAACTTAACGTTAGCTTTCTAGCTAACACAACACATGCACGTACCTTTCTCTGTGGGTTCTTTGTAGTGACGAATGAAGTTGGATGTTGTGGTGGTCGTGTCACTGATCTTTATGCTGCAGACCCTGCATAATCCTTGAATCCAAACTTGACTATTTTTGGAGTAAAGCTAGCCGCTGCCATGTTAACTGAGACTCCTGCCTTCTAGTGGGTTGCCAGGTTTGCGCGCATGGCGCTATAATCACCCAATCACATTTCGAAAAAACTAAACGTAATATCTCACTACAAAAACAAACGCAAATATTTTATTTTAAAAAGTCAAGTCATCTGTCTCAAGCTTAAGTCAAGTCTCAAGTCATGAATACCAAGTCAAAGTCAAGTCAAGTCTTTAATCAATGTTAGTCAAGCAAGTCTCAAGTCCAAAAATATGCTACTCGAGTCTGACTCAAGTCAAGTCATGTGACTCGAGTCCCCACCTCTGATAAATTGTAGAAAAAGCACATTACAGTGTTACAAGGCTTAAATCGAGACAGAAAAAATTTATCAAATTGCAATTGAAGGGACCATTTCAAACTAATGTAATTAAGGAACAAACTATTTCACATTGAGACACAAACATGGGCTGACCTTGAGTGAATCTGATGAAATGCAATCTGTTGTGAAACTGAACTCTATCACAAGAAAAAGATCTCCAGTGGACGGTGCTGTTGGGAATGGACCTCAGGATGCCTGTGTGTAACACAAAGAGGAATCGAATAAAGAGTTTGTATGAGGACAAATAAACTGAATAAAACATATAAGCATATCTTTAACATCTCAACAATTTTTTATTTCAAACCACAAATGTTGAGAGTAGTATTTAATATTTCATGGTTTTAGTTTGTAAAGGTCCTCCTTGTTATAAATCGATGTTATTCTGTAGGAAGGGCTTGTTCTGTACATGGGGAACAAAATGCTTTGCAATGGTTCAACCAGACTGACAATGGAAAGGACAAAAAGAGACAAAGACACATCTGAGTACCAGTTCAATTGGGGAGAAGAAATAATTGGTTAAAGACACTGGAAGTTTCGCATCATAATGTGTTTAGGTTTAAATAGAAACCATTCTCTGTTACAGTGTTAAACGCACAATACTGCTGGAACATACAAGCAACATGTTAGTTTAGCAAAGCTCTTCAAAATAAAAATACTATTGACCACAAACCACAGATTAAACTTCTTCAATCTCACCGACAAGAAGACTGCAGAGGGTCAAAAGAAAAAAAGGATAAACTCAACATTTGGTCCCGCATTACACAGATGTGTTCAAACGATCAGGGGTCACTTGACCCCAAAGTCCAACAGTATTCTCCCTTCATGCAACACTGCAGAAACATGAAATCACATGTTTAACCATTTAGTTCTTCTTTAGGGGCTTGTACAATTCCAAATGTAAAATAATACATTTGAGGTCTGAATTATATTGTCTCTTCTATTTTTTTTAAAGAAGACCAATATTAATCTAACTTTACAATGGTAAGGAAATATTTTAAAAAACAACTTCAAGAGCACAACGTTCCTCAGTGTGTATGTGTATCATGTAATGGATAAGGTAGGTTTGCACGCTCACAACTGTAGTTTTCCCGTAATGCTGCACTGCAACAACGTCTTACTCATCACATTCTACTTAAATGCACCCCAGGACACCGAAAAATGCAGATAATTCACTTCCTCTAATTCATCCAATTCAGCACATCCAGGTAGATGCTTCCATCAGATATTACTTAGGATTAAACCTAGAGATAATTCAGAACTATCAAAGATTCAGTCAGCAGCGCTTTTACCTGAGCTCTGCCATATTTTATCAGTGCAGAGAATGAAGACTGCAGAGCTATAAGCTCTATAATGTGTGTGTGTGTGAATTTACGTTTGTGTGCATGTGGTGGCTCTGTGTTCATTGAGTGCTGCTTCTTACTGTATAAGCAGCAACTCACAGCAACAGGAAATCAATAAAAACACTATTATTGTTAGTCAAACAATATTTCCCCGACCCTGATGAATGTCTCCGCGTCAGAGTTTGCAGTGCGGGGCTGTCAGACAGTGAGCTTACGCAGAGCTGCCAAGACATGGCAGACACTGGTAATATGAGTTTGGAGGGGAAGAGGATATGATATATGACACAGTACTGTGGAAATAGCCGCTTGCGCTAAAATAACCCAATTTAATGATCAGATCAGTGGTTTCGGATTGTACTAAATGCACATTTCTAAGAGGGAAGTCATCCCGTTTTATTTATTTGCAGAAGAAGCAGGGTTCTCCCCCGGGCGAGAGGTCGTAATTTAGATAATCTTTCACTAAAATGGCATCATGGAACCTTTGGTTAATAACATCCTATGGCCTCACCAGCAAACCAATCTCAAATGCATTGCTAACCTCAATATATTTATTATGACTTTCTCACAGCAATGGATCAGACCTTGCACTGTATCATATGTTAACATCAAATATGTACTTAGATTTGCCTACTCGTATTTTGTAAATAAATATATTAGAATGTCTTTAGAGGCCCATCAGTGAAATGTCTCTGGGAATATATTTTCTGTGTTAGACTTTAACTGGAAAATACAACTCGCTTGATTCTTTATGTAAAAGTGATAATAGTAAAAAAATTTACATTTCTGCATTCAAAAACCATAACTAAATAATACAATGATTTTAATATATCCGTAGTTTAATATCATATTCCATAAGATCATCATGTTTAGTTGCTGTGAGAACCATTATTCTATAAACACTTTTCATGAGTTTTCTCAGAAAAACAGCACCTATTTTCAACTTTGTGACAATGCATTTCCAGCTGATAAAATGCTTTCAATTGGGGGCAAAATATTAAGTCCGGAAACAAACTACTTCTGTGGATTGATTCTGTGAACTTCAAATCGTTGCCTATAAAGAACTCCACATTTTTGGTTTTAAAACCTTTCAGGGTCAGTGAGGCTTACTATTTGCAAACGTTTGGTTTTCTATCATTTCTTTCATTGTGGTTATTCGGATTGCCAGCTAATGAAGCAAAAGATTCAATAATGCTGGAGTCGGAAATTCTCGTGGGAAAATGCAATTTTAGAGATGTTTTGTGCCACTACTGTATCTGTGCTTTCTTACTCGTCGGATATCAGACAGAACTGTTACACTCTGGTTCCTTTGTTAATCAGTCATCTCTTTGGAGTGGGTGGATTGAAAGGTCTGGACCTAGGCAGCCACAACTCTGCCCATAAGCTTCAGAGACAGTTGGTTGGACTTTATAAAAGACTGCTTTTACTTTGATATTGACTGTTATCTGGCAGATTTCCTTAAAAGGTCTCCTATTATGCTATTTTTTAGGCATATATTATGAGTCTCAGATGTATACAAATATATAAAAAACATGATGTGTTTTGCTCAAAATACCAAACAGATCATGCATTTTAGAAATCCCTCATATCCTTCTGTTTCAGGCCCTGTTAGAGAACGAGGAGAAAGAGGGGTCCTTAGCTTGAAAAAGAAAAAAGAGGAAGGGGCGCTTGTGCCTGCTCAGAATTCTACCGGCAGATACAGCTAAATGCTGCCGTGATTAACGCCAGCGATTCTCTCTCTAGTTTAGCATACTCAGCCCGGTTGTTGGCCCGGAAGAACCTCGATTTTGGAGGGCCAGAAAAAAAGTTGAAAAAGTAGCCGGCCCGCTTAAACCGTGCTACGTGCTGCAGTGGAAAAGCGCCATTACTGACAAATATCAAGGCACTATAGTTGAAGATTGTATATTTAACTTTTTGTTGATTTGTTAATTCTTGTTAATATCAGAAACTATGAGGACGTTGTTTAGTTATTGCTTCCACCAAAGAGGTTATGTTTTTGCTTAAGTTCGTCAAAAGAATTATGTGGTATTGGAATAATCAGAAAAATGATTTTACCTAAAGTCCCTTAAAGTACATCTCCTTTGTAGCATCCATGTAGTCTCAACATTACGACTTAAAGCTCACGGATACGACGTCGGAAGAGCCACTTCCCATCTTGGGAAATAGGATAATCAGAGGAGCATGTGAATGCACCATTGGCCATGTCAAAAGTGCGCAATTCTAGTTTTTATATTGATTGGTGACAAAATACCTAGATGTAAAGCAAATAAAAAATCTCTTTTGATTATAGAGGCTTTCACGAAGCATGAAATTAAAAAACAGGTATTTGATGGAAATACTGAAGAATATTCTGTCACAGCACCAAGAGAGCAGAACATGTGAAAAGGGGGATATAGCTCTGATGGTTTTGGTTTAATTCACTCAACTCAATGCAGTGAGCTTACTTTTTGTTGGAACATTTATTTAAAACTGTTGGCTGATTCACGTAATGAAGGCTTAGCAAAGGCAAAAAATCAAGAGAACAGGTTAATTAGTATTGTGACACCAGGTTTTTCCACTTAGTGGGCCACCAAACGGTCCCAACAAGTTCATCCTTAACCGTGATATGTTCAAACTCTGACTTTTGAGCTACTAAAGCCTAGGACATCATCAACAACGATCTTTAATATGTGCCTCAAAGCTTCATTGAGGAATACGCTCCCCTGTGGCTGACACTCAGCTCCACCCTGACGGAGAGTTACAGTTTGCTTACAGTAGAAAGAAACCAGTCGATCTCCTCAGTGCTCTCCAAGGGCTCTTTGGTAATCCCAACTCAAAAGTGACGGCAAAGCATTAAACATTTTACTGTAGCTTGGACACCTTAAAGGGTGACTCTGGTCAACCGCATTCAAAGGCCAATCACATTTAAGTGTTGAATGATCCTTAATTGTTCATAGAAAAAGACTTAAATGGGGCAAAATGACTCAGCGGTATGCATTATTTGTGTTTAAACAACAACAGACAGAACATTATTAAACGTTTAAAGAATGTACCTCATAGAATGTTACACTTACCCAGAATCTCTACAAATACATTTCATGAGCACTGTGGAAGTTATATACCGACCCACAGTCTGAACTGATACTATTACGGAGCATTTCTCACAACCTTATGATGACTTCGAGCAAAAACAAATTACTTGTCTATGAATAATACACAAATATAAATAGTTAACAAGTTTGACTAATCACCACGGTGTTAACATCAGCTGTACTGTTCCGATTCTCCACCAACACTTAAGTTTAAAGGTTAAAAGAAGTCCAGATTTTCTGCACTGGAGCAGCTGTTATTATTACAATGGTGTAGTTAGTGAACCATGACCTCAGTGACCCATATAATGCAGCCTCTCTCTATGCGCGGCGTCTTTAAGAGCTACACTCAATTGGCAATGCAGCAATCTGTGAAATCCCTAACCCTAATCCGTCCATTCACCCTTCATCTCGCCCTGATCAATGGTCACCTATGGGCTAAGGGGAGCTGAGGATGGAGGTGGGGTATTGACTGTCATGGAGCCCGGTCAATACATTGATCTTTGTAGTCTCTTCCATCTTTAAGACACGCGGCTTTTGTCTAATAAGGTTTTTTTTTTGCGTTTCACTGCTAATGGTTTTCAAATTTTAGCTCTTATTAAACTTGCAAAACAGGCTTAAAAAACACTAAAATCTCTATAGGTCAGAGAAGCAATAAAGAGAGAACTTTAACAGAATAATAATGCATGGCCGTGCTGCATCTATAATGTAACTAAGTGACTTTTTAAGGATTAGTGTGGTCATCTTTTGAATTTTTGTAATGGTCAATAAATCCCCTCTGCATTAGATATGATGAAGCACCATAAGTCGCATGAGTGACCTCTAAACAAACGAGTTAAGGGGAGCAAAAGACTTCAAATAAGTTAATTTGCCCTTCAGAGTCCTCAAACAAACCGTGAAATAATCATCGGTCTTTTTATGCAGTTCCTTAACAAACTTAAAAGTGGTTGAAAACACAAAAGAGAAACATATTGAAAACAAAGTTAGTTTATATTAACTGATGCTAGTTCTTGCAACACGGCAATGCATGCTGACTGCAATGCCAGTTTTAGTACAGGACTGGAAGTATTGAAAACATGGCCACAGGGAGAAGTCTATCTAAAATCACAACATCAATGACAAAGCATATTAAAAAATGTAAAACAACCAAGTAGAACAAAGATGTAGAAGTACAGTCAACCTAACCTTTTTTCAAGATTTAGGTTTAATTTCTTCTGTATTTGTTGCAATTGGGGTACAGGAACATTAAAAACCACATTTCCTTTTCAATCTGTAATTCCACTAAAACTCAGTAGTTCTCGCTGGATAATATCGGCAATGGCATACATTAGTACTGTTAGTGTTTTGTTTTTTTATAGTTTGAAGCTCTATATGGCACAGAGGAAGGGTATACATGACCCTTTTTTCAGCACACTATCTCTTTTTTAAATGGAGATGTGTTGGCTATAAGAAAATAAGGAATAAGCCTTTTGCTTGAAATAAAACCAGCTCTGAACATGTGTCATCACACTGTTCAGTCAAAGAGAAAAAAAGTAGGATATTGAGTAATAACCAATTTGGTGGATATCGACATGCATTCATTTTGAGAGGACAGTAATAACACTGGCTAGTTTGACACTGAAACAGCCACATGATGAAATGATACTCTGCTTGTCACCATGAATCATCACATTGCATCATTGAACAGTATGACCACAATAACCAGGGCAGCCATTGGTGGAAACACATTTTTCTGACATCTCTAATTTGAACAACCGAATTGCATGTTATCGGCATCAGGTGTTTGGGAAAAAATGTGTGGGTATCAGAAAAAAGCTGTCTCTTAAATTCAAGCCAGAACTTCGGGGGGGGGGATATATATCCACCAAGCCTCATATAACTCCCCATAATGTCTTTGGCTCCTGGGGCCATTTTACTTTAACTTAATGTACAATTAGCCCCAGGAAAACCCAGGCTTTTCCTGTTTTGCAGCTCCCTCTTGGTACCAAGGACAATTGAAGTAATGGCTTTTAAGGAGGAACACAGTGTGCAAGAGAGAGCTGAGAAAGCATTTCTGCCTTGCAGGACAGAGAGGCCTGGTGAGGGGCAGTGGGCAATTGAAAAGCATCCATCATCCATGTAAACATGTAAGAATACAAAACAGCTCAATCTCATCTCAAAATGTAGACCCCTGCTGCTAAACTGTAGAGATAACTTGTCCAGTGACATTCAAGAAATTCTGCAAGAGCAGCTATTTTAATGTACATTGTAAGCAGGGGAATGATGTTCTACTACGAAGAAGAAAGAAAGAAAAAGGTTTTGAGACTCAGCCAAGCGGCAGCGTCATTTTTCAAACTCTACTTCTCATAAACGGTTGTCAACAACTAATCTCCAAAAACAAGATTTCACCATATGAATCACCAATCATGTCAAGCTCAA